>NC_031776.1:34960857-35038207 GCF_001522545.3 Parus major | reverse complement strand
CCTTCTCCAGGGGAACATTCCCAGCTCTCCCTGGATCCTTCTCCAGTCTGAGCAGCTCCTATTTTCTGGACAGGATGGCTCTGGCAGGACTGAGGGGCACTCAGCTGGGTTTGGACCCCACCAAAAGCTGAGTCTCCCCTCATTCCTGTGCTTATATAACATGAAATCTTTCCAGGAATTTTCTGGTGCTGGATATGCAAATAACACACCAGCATGGATTTGAATTCTACTATTAAATGCAGCTGTAGTTTGATTTATTTTGTTCACTCTGTGTATATTCACAGACTCTATCTTACTGGAAAAAACAAGTATAAGATGGATTTATTTATTGTATATCCACATATAAAATACATTTTGTATAAGTAATTACTATCAAAATTATAACAAAACACACAATAATTTTAATAATAAAGACTGTATTTTATTTTTTTTCCTGGGAGAAGAAGCAGGATTTATTTTAAAATGATTCAAACCCCAACACCTTCAAGAATGTTGAAAATTTGCTGTCTTGTGTATATTGACAAGCTGAGTGGTTTGTTTCTGCTTGAATACAGCAGAAGTTTGTTGCTGTTGTTGCTTAAGTGCTTCCAGTGTGTTCATCTCAGACAGTATTAACAAGGAATAAACAAGACCTCACTGGAGGTTTAGAGAACCAGCAGTATTTATGTGTTCAGAGCTCATTTTAAATAAAGACTCTCTTTTGGGGATGTCAGAAGGACAGAAAATCAGGACCACAGGTTCTCCCTGTTTAAGAATGTTTTAGTTGTTTTTTTTTTTTAAAAACTTCTGAAGCTTTTTAGGTTATTCCAGCCCTGAGTGTGTCAGTCCAGGGAATGAATCAAGCAGAAAAAACTACTTTCTTTTTGTACAGAAAGATTAGGAGCTGGTCTGGGCAAGAAAGTCCAAGAGTAAACAAAGGTTGCACGATTCCCTTGGGAAAACAGTAAAGTTGTGTGCCATGTGTTAAATGTTCCTGAAAACCTCACAATGTTGGTTTGAATTTCATATGCTCTGTGACACTTTTGTTAATGTATCACCACATAAAGCTGAGAGGGGAGAGACACCAAAACTGTACAGACAACTGTGCATAAAAAGAACATTAATAACTTGCTGGACTGTTTTCCAAGGTTGGTGATAATTTACTCCACAGAATTAAAGCTTTTTTTTAAGTTGTCAGAATGCTAAAATGAAAAGTATGCAAAATTATTCTGGTTTGAGATGTAAATTATGCTGCCAGAAGGATGGGTGATGTATGTAATGGAAGAATTAGGTCTCTTAGACTAAAGCAGATTCTGGTAAATCATAAAATATGTGAGGAGTCTGTGGCCAAACCTGGATTTGCTAAAAGGAAGATAAATGTGAGGACCACCTGATGTTGTGACAACTTCTGCTGTTAAAGGTGGGCTTTTCCATGGACAGAAAATTCCCAGAGACACCTGAGCTTGGGATCAATGTGCTCAGGGTGTCCACATTCACCTCTGAAGGAGTTTTTACTCTTTTCTAACAATGTCCAGGCCTGGCACAGCTGCCTGGGGCAGGGGTGGAGTCCCCATCCCTGGAAGGGTTTAAAAGCCCTGTGGAGGTGGCTCTTGGGGACACAGGTGGCCTTGGCAGTGCTGGGGAATGGCTGGACTGGATGATAAACCTTAATCCAGGTTTTTGGGCTGTGAGCACCACCAGGAAATCACTGCCCACCACCTGAAGGGAGTACAGGAGGCATTTCCCTGTTTTCTCTGGGGAAATGGCAACCAGGAAGTTTTTTTAACTTTTATAGCGAAATGCAGTAAAGCTCAAGCTTCTCTTACCAGGCATTGAATAAATTCTTTTAGTCTGTGTTTATATCTATGACATATATATATACACACAGAGATATGTGCAGAATCTAACTCTGAGCTTTCCTTCATTTCCCAAAGGCTCGGGAGAGTTTGCTTGCCATCATCAGGATTTCCTCAGATTTGGGTTGAGTTCACCTCTCACATATTTGTAAACTGGAAAATAAAGTTACTGTGGAGCCTGTTTGACAAACTCCTTTTGTTAGTATCATGGCTTATAAAGTTTATTTCCAAGAAATGAAGACATGGCAGTGTTTATGCCCACAGACTGAAGCCAAGTTTCCTTCTTTTTCTTGGCATATAGAAGCTCAGGTTCAGTATCCTTAAGATGCATAAATTATGCAGGTTTGACCAGAGAGCTCTAAAGAATTGGCACCCACACCTTCCATTTATGGATGATTTCATTTTACTGTCGTATCTTCTCAAAGTTCAGTCTCTAACACAGCTTTTGAACTCTCAAGGTGTTAAAATTTGCTTTCTGTTCCTCCAGGAAAACAAAACCTTGCTTGGATGGCAGGAGCAGGCAGCTGGATGAAGTGGAAGCTCTCTGACCCAATTTAGCTTTCCTTTGCACCACTACCCCACTTGAAGTGGCCAGTGAAGAATTCTTTTAAAAGAAAAATGCTGGTTTGTCCTCTTTATCCAAAATGCTTTCCCAATTTTTGTAGTATTAGGCAATGCAGCCCATTTTTAACATCCATGGAATAGCACCCAGGGCAGGTCTATTTTGCTGTTTTTCTGGAAGATTTTGAGCTTCTTAAACATCAAATTTCTTCCTCTGCAACATTTTTGATGCACAGCAGATCCCTGATTTCAGGGCTGTCCCGTCCCTTCTTAATCCCCTTGCAAACAGAGCAGCTTCATTCTGGTGATAATTTCAAATTATTTTGTACAGAATTAATTCAATCTGTGATTCTGCATTGAGGCAGAATTCCTACTGACTTTGGGGTGTTTTATTCAAAATCTCCCCTACTATTTTTTTTTATTCTTTTAAATTTTTAATTATTCTTTAAAATTTTAAGCTATCAATTCTATTTCCATGTTTCTGTGAGGTGCCCAAGTCAGCCAAGTGCTGGTTTTATGCAGTAGTTTTATATCTGTGCTCCTTGTCTTTCCTAACTGAAATATCTCACACAGATAAAGTTCCTCACATCATTTTTTGAATTGAGTGACTTTAGTGTTTTTCTTTTTCTTTACTTTTTCCCCTGGCCTTCACTACCTGTGGATTCAAAGGCCATTTAAACAGTTATCTGGGTTTTTTTTCACGCTGTATCCAGAGTGTTTCCATTCCCACCAGCCCATCCAACTTCTTTTAACCCCTTTTTTTAATTTATTTTGGTTGTTTTCAGCACAGTGATGTGTTCATCCATCACTTAATGCCTGTGTTACAACCTTCCTGTACTTTTCACCACCTTGCACCCTTTTGCAGAGGACTTCCAAGATCTCCACACACAAAACCAGGATTTGTAAATCCATTCCTAAGGAAACTAGGAGTATATTTATATATATTTATATATTTATATATTTACATATTTTTATATATATATATGCATATATATATATATACATATTTTAATATTCATATATTTATATATTTACACATAAATACACACATATATATTTATATATAAATACACAAATAAATATATAAATACACATAAACAATATATAAATATATGTAATTATTATATATAATATTATATATATTATATTATATTATACTATATTATATTATACGATATTATATTATATTATATTCATATATATTATATTATATATAGAATACAATATATATTATATATAAATATATATATAATTTATATAATATATAGAGAAATATATATGTGTGTGTGTGTGTGTGTGTATATATATATATATATATATATGTAAACTGTGTTTACACACAATTATTGGGCAATTTTTGCTGCTGAGAATAAGGATTATAAAGCTCTTAAATCCCTACAAATGTGATGAAAATGGGCAGCTGAGCACATGGGACAAACTCAAATCAGCGAGGAAGGAGCTGCAGCCTCATCTCAGCAGTGTCAGAGTGAGGAATCCACGCTGGAGGGAGGAGAAACTGAGCTCCACAAATCCTGCTTCTCCTGGAACCACTCGTGTACCCCTGATCCCGTTTGTTAAACCAAATCTTACACTGAAAACGTGAAGGTTTCAAAGTCAAGTACTCCCAGACCGATGCATTTCAAGAAGATCTGTGCAAAGAGCAGGAGCTCCTCAGCCAAGTTAGGAAGTTTTGGAAAGGATCTCAGGCAGGGGGTGGGATTTGTGGGGTTGTCCTGGGCTCCTGTGATCCCTGTGGGTCATTTCCAACTCAGGGTATTCCATGTTTCTCTGATCCATCACCCACAGGGTCCACCCCAGAGCTGAGTACTGTCCTCTCACACGCTCCTCAGACCTGATGCTCTGGAGTTACCATCCCTGATTTGCCTCATTTGCTGTCTGTGGAATATCCAAGTGCTTCAGGAACGGTGGTGAACTGTCCCGTGGGGAGAGGGATTTCTGTGCTGATAGATCAGGAGCCACAGCATGGGAATGTCAGCCTGGAGGAGCAGCACACACAGATCCTGACACCCTCTTTGGAGCTCACATCCCTGGAGAGATGAGAGACAACGAACTCCTGCTGGCTATCCAGAACATCAGGGACTCAGAAGTAACAGCCCCCTGGGAATAGTTTGGGTTAGGGAACTTTACATCCCACCAGAATCTGTGATAGAGGTGATGAATTATCTTTCTTTTCTTGCATACTGTCCAGCTTGTGCACTGAGGCTGATAGATATCAAAGATTACACATGCAGTTATATACAATACATAAATTAGTGTACAATTATACAGATTATAAAATGACACAGGTAATTCTTTCTATTTAATCTTTTTTTCTCTCATCTTATTACACAGAGGAAGTGTTTGCTGTGAACTGGATAAGGGAAGGTTTGGAAAAGAAGTGACAAACAAATGCTGCATTGTTACAAGTATCAGGGTGCAAAGTTAAAACCAGCCACAGTTCTTGAAGTCAAAACACTGGATTTTTTTGGTTTTGATGTTCTTTTGGCAGCCTGTGGGTAAAAGAAGGGCAGAGACAGGCAGGAGGGGAAAAGAGAAAAGGTCTAATTGCTGCAGCCCTTCTCAGGTTCAAACTCATTGTAATTAAGCGTTAATTTTTCTTAAATTAGAAATTTCTAAAAACCTGTGGCCAGGCTTGTAATGTGAGCTGATCCAAAGAGGAGGCTCTGCTTTGGAACCACCAGAATGAATTGCATCCAGAACAAAGTAAATGGTTTGTAAATACATGGAGTAATTGGGCATTAATGGAAGCTGTTGTGCACACACTGCCCAGGCCCCTCTGTGGCTGCAAAATTGGGCTGCCATTCACAGATCTGATTATAGGAACCTGGTTTTAAAAAGTCTGTAGAGAGTGGGAAACTCTTGGTTCAGAGCACGAGCCAGGAGAGAGGCGGGTCAGGAATATTTTTCTCTAGGCAAACTATTCTATAATAGCTCATTTCAAGGCTTTGGGTTCTCTGTAGGAAACACCCAGCAGTGGTCATTGTCAGAGAGGAGATGCAGTCCTGACCTGGTGGTGTTGTTACCTTTGGCATGTTGAGATCTGGTTTTACAAGGATTCCTCATTATAGAGGAGAAATAGCTAAACAGATTTTAAGTTAAAGCAGACAAATACCTAGACAGCCTACAACATAATAGGGGAAAGATCAAATTCTACCCTTGCTTAAATTCAAGCAGCTCATTAGCATTAATAGGGCTGCATGTGTAACTGATAGCAAAATTTGGTTAGTAAACCTTGAAGGACTTCAGCTTAAAACAGATTTTTATGTACATGCCAGGAAAAAAAACAAACAGCTGAAACTGATAAAATGCAATTTATACCACCCTAACAACAGTGCCTAGGAGTAAGATGTTGGGATTTTTCCCCCTTCAAGTGGGTAAAGATTGTTCCCAGACTGAAGCCTTCGTCTCAAGCCAACTTTTAACTGGAAGGGAAATGTCTGAGCTGGTGAGTTAAGTCTTGCAGACCTTTTATTTTTGATGTTTGAAAACGTTACTGTGAAGTCATAAGGTGCAAAAACACACCGTGGTGAGCAGTGGCTTTGTTGGTGTGTTGTCTGCAAAATTGGAAAGTGGGGATATTTCTGTTTTAGTTTAACTTTTCTCTTATATAGATTTGGAGTATTGAGGGTTTCACTGCAGGAAGGTATCAGACCTTAAGTATTACCTTCATAAATAGGAAAGCCTCAGTTTGAACTCTGCACTCCTAGAAGTGTTTTAAGGGGTTTTACATCAGATATAAGAAAAAATCTTCACTGAAAGGGTTGTCAAATTAAAAAGAGGTGACCAGGGAAGCCTTCTTGTGGCACTTGGGGACATGGCCTTGGCAGTGTTGGGGGTTGGGTTTAAAAGTCTTAGAGGACTTTTCCAACCTGAGAGATTCTATGTTCATCAGGAAAATGTCAATGGTTTTGCGCTTTGAAGGAATTTTGGGGTTGTCCTTTTGTGCTTCCACTTCAAACACACACAAACATGTGATTGCCATTTTCACCCTGTGGCAGTTCTGGTCACAAATATTTCCATTCATGGCTGGGGGAGTCACCATTTTAAATATCAGGAGTGATGTGCAATCACAGAGTGGAGAAACCATAATTAAACAACTGTAGTTCCAGAAATACACTTTTATTCCACAGCATGAGACTCAAAACTGGTGAAGTTTTGTCTTTTCCCAGCTTTTTGCACTCCCAAATACACCTTTATAGCTCTTTCAGCCCAGCTTTTGCTGGCTGGCTGTGCCCAGAGGAAAAAAAATATGTAAAATATATAAAAGACATTAATCATTTGCTTTATACAGAAACAACCAAGGGGCTGAGGCTGCTCCATGCTGCACTTCCACACTAAAGATTTTCAATTATTGGTACTCTGGTGGCAGTTTGGGTGTATCCCTCACATTCCCAAATATCAAACCCCTCATGTACAACACCAGAGATAATTGTGGCCCTCAGGAGAGTCTCCCCAGTCCCTTATTGTCCCCCAGAAATTCAGAGCTTGGCCAAGTCACTGAAAATCCAGTGCAGAGCTTGGCAGCACCTTGCAATACCTGCAGTCAGGAATGACTTATTCAAAACTTGGCAGCACCCAGCACAGGGGGCTATCAGTGCCACCCAATCAGCTGCTTGAAAAAGTCACAAAACCTCAATTAAAACAAAGAAAATGATATGTTTTGTTTGTTTTTTGGTTTTTTTTTGGGTTTTTTTTTCCCTGTGAGCAATAAAAACCAGGTACTTCAGCAAAGCAAGATAACTCAAGAGCTGATGAATAAATAATACCTGTGGATGAATAATTAAAATGTAGTGTCAGATGCCTTGAACAATCTTTATCCTTGAAACAATAAGATGTGACCATGTGCAATTTGTGTGCCAGACAGAGAGGGTGGAGGATTAAAACCCTGACTTGGGGTCGAGCAACATCCCACACAGCACTTTCCAGGAAACAAGAGCCCTAAATTCCTGCCCTGAGGTTTAGGTAGGATAAGTGGCTTTTCCCAGCTTGTTTTTCTTTCCCTCAGCTGCTGAGGATGGAGGAAATTGGTCAGGTGAGGCTGATCAAGGTGTTTCAGCCATGCAGGGAACTTAAATAGCAGCGGACATACAGGTGGGGAAAAAGTTTTCCCAGGATTTTCTCCTTAAAAGAGAGATTGAGGAGTTTCACAAGGCAAAGGAGCCTTTAACTCCTCCTTGCTTTATTTAAGATAACCCATTAATGTTCTGCCTTCAGGTGGTTTTGGTAATTGAAAATCCAGGCTCAGGAATCCTTAAACTCTCCTCCCTGGGCCTGTGGTGGCCTTGCTGCTCTCCAGATGTGTCACCACCCCAGGGTCCCCTGCAGGGACATGTCCTGGTGCCCTTGGTAAGTCTCGTGCTAAGGGGTGGCTTTGGACAAACGTGGGGAATGTGGCTTTACTCAGGAAAAGGAGAGAAATAATGAGGTGCTCTCATAGTTTTTATTATCTGGTTTATTTCTTGAGAGCTCTGTTTTGTTTCAAAAGTTGCATTTCAGTTTTTCTTTTAATATAAATGAAGGTGGGTTTTTTTTAAATATCCACAAGGGTATATGTACTCTTCTCCCTTGGTTTTGCATGCTGCTCTTCACCTTATCTTCACACAAAAGGGTTTTCAAGGTTATCTGAGTAATTCCAGACTGAAGTGTTTCTCTCTTGGAAGGTGTCTGTTGAGAAGGAATTCAAGGTGGATTGGCCTGCAAAGAATTTATTTCTGGAGTTAGTATGAGAAAATGGGAACATGAGATCTCCTTTAACCTGGTGTAGTCTGGAGTGAAAACACGGCTCTGCTTTTATGAAATTAAGGATTTTGGCAAATGTTATCTTTGGGCTTTGATTTGAGGTGTTAATAAATAGAATGAAGGAGTTGGGAGGGAGAAATGTTTTGTGTCTGGTGAGGACACTTAATTGAGATGCTTATGCTGAAGGAATTTAAAATGGAAATACACATTGTGCCACAACTCCAGTGAACATCAATTAAAATTGAACAGGGTTTAGGATTTTTTTTCAGTTCTCTTTCCCCATGTAGACTGAAGTTCCTCCTGAGGTTTTTTATTTTTAATTTTTACCATTGTCAAATTACCTGGATTTTAATAGCAGTTAAAATCTTATTATCAGCATGATTAATATTTTATTTATGTTGTTGTGATGGCTACTGGGATGTCTTGAGCTGAGATAATATTTTTAATACTCTGCAAGGTCCAAACATGCCCATCTCATCAAAAAGCCCATCACCTGTATGATGGAGAAATCACAGGGAACAGCTTAGGGAGTGGAATCTCATATTTTTATTTTCAAGTTTAATATTGGATTTTGCTTCCTCTTTGTTTCTCCATCTTGTGCTATAGAAAATATCTGGACTTAATGACAGGGCTACCAAAATTAATTTAAACCAGAGAAATACCACTGTTCATTTATATCTATAAATACCAAAATGCATATGGAAATTAGTCTAAATCCAGCATGTTTTTTTCTTTTTTTTTTTTCCTTCTTGTATTGCCATAAAACCAAAGAATTCTGGATCAAGAATTATGTGGAAATGTAAGATTTAAGCTTTTTAAAAGAATATAAACAGAGTGTATGCAGCATTATAGAATTAGGGAAAAAAGATAATAAACTTCAGAGGAGAGTAGAAATATCCCTGAAACATGAATTGCTGGAATTCTAGGAGGTGGAATCAAATGCTAGTCAAATTTCATATCCCTGGAACTGGAATTGCTGGAATTTTAGCAGGTGGAACCCAGTACTAGTAAAATTTCAGTTCTCTGAGTTCAAAGGTATAGGGTTTTCTACTTTAGAGGATGGCACCCAAATCTGCTCCTTCATTTCTTCTTGTAATTCTGAAACTCAGGATGTAGCCCATTTTTCTATTCAACCTGGTGTTTAATTAATCCTTGTTAATGAAACAATTTTAAGTCATGATGTGACATAAAGCTCGTGACATTTGTGAGGGAGAACAAAAGTGTGGCGTGATGCTATTTTTTTCTTTTCTTAATTTCTGCAAAAATGCAAATTAAAATTCTCCATGTGTAATTACGAAGTGGATGAGAACACAGAAATTTAGTGCAATTGTGTGTGCCTTGGGGCTCTGTTCCTTCACTGAAGATCCAAGGATTCCTTGATGCACAAGTTGTATTATCTCAGATCACAGTTGTTATTGGACATCTAACCAAGTGATTCATCAGGGCTTCAAAATGAGCTGTTCCCCTCAGCTTTGGAGAAGCAAAATGCCAAAATTAAATACCCCAGACCAAAAAAAAAAATTGAGAAAGTCACACAAGGAGAGAGCTCATGGGCAGGTTTTGGTCTTTGACTGCTCTGTTTCAGGGATTGATTTGCTGTTTTCTTCTTTTAAGGAGAATTAATAATTCCTGTATCAGTAATTTCTCTTTACCTATTACATCTTACACAAATTTCTCTCCTCTTGTGGCGAGTTCTTTGTGGCAGTGGTTTCAGTTTTGATGGAGGGATGAAGATTGTTTCAGTCTAATTTAATTCAGAAGGAGGATTTTTCCATTGAACTTATCTCAAATACTCAGAGTAGGAATGTATTTGGGCTGAAAGGACCTGCCCAGCTCACCACCTGCAAGGTGGGATCCTGGCAGGGATGAAGGAACCCTCAAAACCCCTGGAACACCCCCTGGATACATCTAAAACACCCAAACCAGCCCCAAACTCTCCTCCTTTCCCTGTTCCCCTGCCCAAACTCAAACTCTGATATTTTAAACATGGAAACAGCACAGAGGGGTAAATCTTCTAAACAACAAAGCAGAATTAAAAAGGCAACTTCTCTGGGTAATAACAAAGTTTTGTGGCTAATTCTCTCCACATACTGTGCAGAAAATGAATCCCATAAAATACAAATAAGTTCTCCCCGAGCACCTGTAGCTCCTTGCTAATATTTAAAATTTATTTACGTTTCATTTAAATAAATTTTAAAATTGCAGCAGGAGCTCCATGTGCTTGCATGTCCCTACTGCTCCTGGAGAAGGAGTGGCTGTGGCATAAAGTGCAAAGGTAAATAAAAAAATCACTTTTGTCTTGAGATGTTGATGGTCTCTCCTGCAGGCTACTCACTGTTTCAGCCTGGGATTGTTAAAAAAAAAGAGACTAAAGCTGAAAATGGTGCTAAAGAGTGCAAGTTCAAAGCAATAGAGTGAAAACCTGGAACAGGAAATAAGGGGCTTTGGTGTTGTTTTAAGCAGTGCAAGTACAAAATCCTTAAATCAAGGTCTTTTTGATGAGAAGCTGTGTTTTTTCTTGTGTTGTTACCCATTGGATTCTGTTTTGTGCTTGCCTTCCCCCAAATCAGGGCTGTGTAGAGATGCTGTGCACTTCATGTGATTTAATCTCACTGCCAGTGCCAGGTGAGCCAAGATCTTCAGGGAGGGGCAGTGCTCACAGCATCTCTAATGTTTCCAAAAGAGTCAATTTCTTAATGCATTGATTTACCTTTATTCTGTACCAAAAATCTGTGCTGTGAAGGTCAGGAGGGGATGGGAGCAGAGGGAAGAACTTTATCCTTTCCAGTTCCTTTTCAGCATCCAAGTGTCTGGGAAAAATCTGTAGCTCAGCATCTACTTCATGAAACTTCCTTCCATATTTCTTTTGGAAATGAGGGAATCTTGTAGCATCTTTTTCTTTAAATAATTTTTCTTTAAGAAATATCTCATGGTAGACATTAAACCCCATCCCTGGAAGTGCCCAAGGCCAGGTTGGACAGGGCTTGGAGCAACCTGGGATAGTGGAAGGTGTCCCTGCTCTGGATGAGCTTTTGGGTCCCTTCCCACCCAAATTAAGCTGTGATTCTGTGATCCATTTACCAGTGAGTGAAGTGTGTGCATAGAAAGTACAGAACAATACAATAAATAAATAAATTGCTGAGGTTTTTGTGTTGCCAGCACAGCAGTGATGCTTAGACAAAGTGATAAGATGGCTGCTGGCATTCCAGGCTGGGTTTTAATCTTGCCCAGGGTAAGGTGGGCTCGTGCTATTTTATTTGACCCTTCATTTATGTTGCCTTCAGTGCTCTGGTACAGAACCAACCCAATCTAATTCAATTCACCACTACTTTACCCTTCAGTTGGAGCAAACCTACAGTGAGCACACAAAGGCCACTGTGATGGTATCTTCTTTGATCTTCAGCTTGCTCAATCTACTTCCTACTGTGCTGGCTCACAATTTCATTTTAATAGTTAAGTAGTTTGGACATCATTAAAGGAACTGTGTCTGGAGGCAGTGATATGGCACTGATCAGTTTGTCAAGTAATTCCATTAAAAAAAGTTCACAGTTCTGTCCTGATATGATGTAGAGAAAATGTCTCATTAAAAACAACTTTTGTAAAATACTTTCACCCATTTCAACTTAAAAAAAAATGAGGATAATTTCTGGAGACTCGCTCTTTCCAGTCTAATACATCATCTTCTTTTAATCTCCACTACTTCCTGCCTTTTTTTTTTTCCCTAGCAATTATTAATAATTTTGTTGCTCTGCTTAATTTTCATAAGTGGGCTCAAATATATTTTTGGAAACTTTGCTAACGATGGCCTGGGTTATGATTTGGGCTAAATTGCCTGTTCAACATGAAAGGGGAGGGGTCAAATATCAGCCTCCAAGCCCTGGGCAAGATTAAACCCCATTCCTTCCAAACTGGGTGAATTCCATGTGCTCTGTAGCCTCACCCCATGGCTGTGTCCACAGAAGGAGCCAGTTATGTGTCTGCCAATGAATTTATCCCCAAATCTCTCTAAATCCATGCCCCATCCACCACCTCAATCCCTACAACTCCCTGAGCTTCTTCCTCCAAGCTCTGCAAAATTTGTTGTGCACTCATACATGGGACTCCCTTCAAAAGTCATGTAAACATTCTCAACCTAAAGCTTTTCTGTACATGGTTTGATTTTTTACAAGTGTTCTTTCTTTCTCTCTGTTCATTATCTAAGTGGCAGTGCAGTGGTGACGAGCTGGTGAATTATTTCTCCTGGGGTTTGGGGAAGTCACCTTGGAGGTGGTGACCTGTTTTACATCGAATTCAGCCCGACTTGAGGCGGACCCTACAACCTGAAATATCAAGAGATCACTTACCCTTTACATATTCTGGGTTGAAGGGTGGGTTATTTCCTTTCCTTGGTCTTTTTAAACCTAGAAAATCTGTTGTGTTGGCTCCACTTTAAGCAAGTGCATTCCTTAATGACAGTCACGTTCTCAAGGCAGGGAAACTGAGGGAGAGGTTTTTGATCATTGGTGTGGGGAGAGGGCTAAAAACCTCTCCAAAATGCAGATTCTTGTCCCTGGGGCTGAGGAGCTGCTGGGTTCCAGCAGCAGGGGCAGGATGAGATGCTGGCTGACGTGAGGAGGTGTTGTGGCTCTGTCTCCTCAGAGCAGGAGCAGCCGGCTTCCATCCCTGTGGAGAAAGGAGAGGAACAGAAGGGGACACAAAGCAGCTCCAAACCAATTTGCCTTAAGATGTGTCACTCTGCTTCATGTTTCTGCCTTTGCTTTGGGAATTAAACCTGTCTTTTACATTAGCTGAGGGTTTCACAGACAGGGGTGTTTCGATGCTGAAAGAGGTGATAGGTAGGCCCTGGTGCCTGGTTTTCAGCAGGTTGGTTTAACTGGGCTGAGCTTAACCTAACACATGCAGGCCTAAATTTAATCTGCATTTTCATGCTTTTATGATTTTCACCTGGCACACACCTGTGACAGGGTGCATACGTTCAGTGCTGTAATCTGAGCTCGTTTGAAGACAAGCTGCTGCCAGTGCTGCCTGCATGAATATTGAGGTTGGGTTTTGATGGTGTTAAAATCAGTTTAATCTCTCCATCCACCTTCTCTGATGGAGCTGTTTTGTCAGGTGGGAAAGAATAGTTTTGAAAGAGTTTAAATCAAGTAGGAGCAATTTGTGTCCAGCAAATCCTGTACAACTAATAGATGTTAAAGCAAATGAAAGAGCAAAAATCAAGAGTGTTGCTCTGCAGCGTTTGTTTTGTTTTTTTAAGAAGTCCTTTTAAAAATTCCTTTAGAAAGCTGTTGTAGATATTCAGCTTTATAATTCTGTTCAGTTTGAGCAGGTATGCTCCACCTGCAAGGACAGAAAACAATTTTCAATGCATAAATGAATGTGGCTCTCCAATTTCCCACCCTGAGGAAGACACCAAAAAAAAAAAAATAAAGAGAAAAAAGCGAGACAAACCCACAGAGAATACCTCAAGCCCTGGTATCTCTTAAAATAACAGATGAAAAAAGAAATTTGAAAGCAAAACAAAGAGATAAAGAAGCATCAGCCGCTCAAACCCCTTAGGTATTATACCTTCCAGTGTGCACCATCTGACTGACACACTTCTCCATATGCTGAGGAGGAGAAAGAACTATTCCCAGCTAACCCACAATTATGCCTTCATTATTTCTTTTTAATCTCCTCAGAGTTCCCATAGGGCCTCATATTTGGTTAGATGAATGTCCCTGCAACAGCCCAACTCCGAAAGCTCCGCGAGTCTCCGACAAAACTTTCATGTTTCGCTTCGCGCAAATTTGGTCCGGAGCTATTTTTATCTTCCCCTCACTCTCTTTTTTCATCCCGTCATTAAATAAATTATTTTCAGGGCTGCTTTCAGTCTCTCTTATGGGGCTGGAGGATTTGTTAGGACAGAATAGGAGACATTTCAGTAATAATTTTTTTTTTCTCAATGGTGTTTTTAGACATATTTGTATTTAGTTTTTTTGGGTTTTTTTTTAAAAGATGAGTTGATTTTTTTGATGTACAGCAGGATTTTGACCACTTATGTAATACTGTGCCAAAAAATCCCTGGATTTTACTGGAAGAAGTGGTGTGACCTATTAGTCATGTTGAATATATTTTATATATTTCACACTCTGCTCTGTGCAGATCTGAGATAAAAGGATATAAACAGAGATAAGTATTTTTGCCTACCTATTCTGTCTGTAAAGTTATTTTGCTTGGGGGCCCAAAGTATGAGCAGTATAGTATTAATATGGTGAAATTGCTACAATTATGTTGTACTCCCACATTACCTTTGATGTGATATTTTGCAAATTGTTCTGTGCAGAATTATTTTGCTATGGTTACATTGTAAATGTCATTTTGTGATGAGATACTTGGAGATGTATATAATGACTTATAATAAACTTTATGGAAGTATCATAAATAAGAGATTAAAATCTTATATATTGTAATGGTTTTTTTTTTGCATCCTTTTTTCTGTACCACCTGTCCTGGTTGCTTGGATTTGAGAATTATCTTTTGCAATTCAGAGTTTACTTGGTGAACTTTCTGCTGAAAGAAGGTGATGGAAGGACAGGGCTGGTTCTTGTCAGTTCATATCCTTGATTTTTCATTCATAGTGGGGGTTTCCAAGTGTTGGAACGACCAGTAAAACACTCAAGTCTTCCTTTGACTTCCAGATTATTATTTTTGGTTGTTAAATCCATCAGCTTCTGACTCTGGGCCTCAGATTTCTGTCAGTTAGAATTTTGTTTTCTGTTGTGGGGGCCAAAAAAATGAATTAATGGCTTGTCTTAGGCTTTGTAACTTTAAGGTGTCACCTCATTGTCACAGACAGATGATTTATGCTTAGAGAATTAATCTCTGCAGGTTCTCCCCTGGTCCAAGAGAGTTACCTTCTTACTCTCTGTTCATTTTTAATGCAAAATAAAAATAAATATAAAAGTGAAGGAACTGGATCCCCAAAGGACATTTAGCATCAAGAAACATGAAAGCTCAGACACACCAAAATACAGGGAGTATTGACTGGAATCATTGTGTGTGAGGAAGAAGATGAGGAAAAGAAAAAGATAAATAAAAAAAAAAAAAAAAGCCAAGCAGCAATTACAGTACATTGAAAAGACCACATTTCTGCATTTCCAGAAACTTAAAGAAGAAATCAAAACCACGTTTGTGGTTTTGCTGCTAACTGGAAGCAGGAGAGTATCACTTCTCTGGAGCAGGGTCAGACAGAACCTTTTACTGTGGCTTGTGGATGAAGGCTGCAGAAATACACTTAATGGGCTGAGAAAGAGGGTGTTGAAAATAGATCCATGAATGATAATTTGAAAAAGAAGTTGCCAGTCCCAATAACTTTCTTAAACCCACATCTTGGAAAGCATTTATGCTATTTTTGGAGCATGGTGAAGTCCATCAAAAAGTGCAATCAGCTTTGAGTGCAATAAAATAAAAATCAGGTTTGCAATTATGGTCTGGTGAAAATCTTCAAAAAGTGGGGAAAGTTTCTCCATGAGACAGAGGATTTATAATGGCTTTTGTAATGGAAGATGTCAGTAGCTATTGGTAATCTTTGTATTTCATTAAGAGTAATTGTCTCAAGGTGTTTTACTGTGCTGTCCTTAGTAAAATATTTTACTTCATTTTTTTTTTCAAGTGCATTAAAGCCCTTAATTTAAGCGTTTAAAGGGTATTTTGTTCCCTTAGATACATACTGAAAGCATTAAAGATAAGTCAATGAAATCAAGATGTGCTTATCAGACCATAAGAGGATCTTAAACACGTCGTGGAGTGCTGCTAACGAAGAAGGAATCCCAGGCAGTCAGATATAAAAACCTCACCTTTCATAATAGCCCTGTCCCAGGACACTGAGTCACAAATTGCAATTATGGGCCAAGATTTGCCAATTTTTTTTGTTTTCCTCCTGCTTTTTAAAGCCCTCAGCTCTGTCTGCAGCTTGGGTTTGTCATGCTGCTCATGGTTTCTGCACAATTGTGCTTGGACAGGTGGGGATTTCTCTGGCAAAATAAGAAAATAAGGAGGAGGAGAAGGCAGCTCCATCCCTCTTATTTGCTGCCCACCAGATTTTTGCACCTCTTCCTCTCTCTGCTCCCTCCTGCTGCTTCCCAAGCTGCTGTGCTGATGAGGGGCTGGTGTGGAGTCACCCCTGAATCTCTGGTTTGGACCAGCAGGGAATTATTCAGGTTGAAGGTATGGCTGGGCTGGCAGGAAGGGGCTTTTTGCTGCAAACCCTTGTTTAAAGGCCATTTAAAATGTGTGTCACAGCACCCCTGGGACCTGCCTTGCTTTCCTTTGGGGGTGGGATTTTGGAAGCTGATATTGTCATTATTGCTGTGATTACCATGGGCAGGAGCATTGCCAGTGGATTTTGTGGGTGGCAGCAGGCTTTGGGAAGCCAAACACGGATATGCAGCGTTCCCTGAGCTTTTGGTGTGTATGATTTCTGACAGCTTTGCCCAGGTTTTGGGGCTGTTTGGTGATGGTGTGAATCCAGCAATCGCTTCTCTCGCAAGTTCTTTCCTACCCCCGGGCTCAGTCTCGTAAGGACACACTGTGAACTGATGCTTAATTAACCACCTGCCTCCCCAATAAAAGCTCACTCCAGTACAGTCCTGAAGGGGCTCCTGAGTGAGGAAAACACATTTTTAAAGTTATTATAACTGGGTTTAGGTTGTTTCACACACAGGCAGTGTGGGGGAATGTATCTCAGTGGGTTTTTAGCTTACGCTTACAAGTGTTGGAGGTTAAAGTTGGCTTTGAAGTAGTTAACCAAGACATGCCAAGTGAGCAAAATCAGATCAATTTTTAAATTATTGGGTTTTTTTTCCTTTGTCATGAAGCAAGATTGCCTTAAAATTTCCAAGTCAAAGCTTCATCCCAAGAGCCACAATCTGTGGACTTTAAACCCAGACTCCTGGCCCTTGCTCTGACTCTCCTCAGTTTGTTTAAAGCTGAAATGCTTCAAATTAAATGGCCATAGCAAAATTAAGTTTTCAGACCTGGCAGTGGAATAGATTCAGTGAAACAGATTCAGTGAAATTCCTGCTTGAAGTTGTGCTGTGAGGGTGGAATTGTGACCTGGCATCGAGTGACACCTCTGTGTAAGGTGGAAAATGTCGTCTTGCGAGGCTGAATTTTCGTGGCCATCACTCAGCAGAAGGGAACGAACACCTCCCAGCGATGCTCACAGATAATTATGCCACTTCTTCAGCCTAAATACCTTGGAATCCACAAAGACAGCTCCTAGACAAAGGGGACACCAGCAAAATTCCCTGCAATAGATTTCTCCCTTCATAATGACAGGAACATCTCTCTCAATATTACTCAGCTAATGAAGAAATAGATCTGCTGCGAAGTTCCTAGGAGGCTCATTTTCTTGAGTACAGTAGTAAAAGTTAGCTGATGAATGACCTAAACTGCTTAATGCTTCTACTTATAACTTCTGAGCAGCAAGGCGTAGCTGGGAGAGAGCTGAAGGAGTTATCCTCGGGAGGCCCCAGTGTCCTTGTAGGTTGTCAGAGTCAATGAGCCAGGTTTATTTCAAATGGCTCCTTAAATGAACATTTATTTTGTGCCAGTAACACGTTTTTGATTAACAGCTCCTTTTGACTAATTTGCTTCCCAAAACAGCCCAATAAAGGACTCGTTTAAAACATAATTAAAAGCATGTTATTGCTAGTAGTTAATACTGATTAAAACAGGCATTAAGACAATTATCGTTGAAGGAAAGTAAGCACCCCGTAGTCGGTATAGAATCCATTCTTACAGTTTTTATGCATTGCATACACAAGTGGGCTGCCTGCCAAATATGCAGAAGTTCTCATTCTGCACAGAATTGTATCAAAATTTGATTCCAATTAATTTTATTTTTTAGTGGACAGGCATCCTGGAAATATCTGCGTTGAGTATTTGGATTTAGGTTTTTAAAACTCACGTTGAAGTTCAACATTTTATTGACTGATAGCAACAACTCTCCCTGTTCCTGTGCCTTGGACTGGTAAAGAATGGGATTTCTTAAATGAACCTCTGTTTTTGAAGCTTTATTTTTGGATTTCTGCAGCTTCACACCATGAATAAACTGCTGATTTTTTAATTAAAAAGAAACAAACTGACAAAATTGTTGACTGGTAGAGGTGGGGGTTATTTTAGTTGCAGAAATAGGACTTAGTCTGAAAATTTTAAAGTCTTAATTATTTCTGGTGGAATTTATTTTGTTTATTTTGTAAGTTTTTTTGGCTGCATTGGTTTTTTTTGTTTATTTGTTTTATTTTTTTTTAATTTGGCTTTTTTGGAGGGGTTGTATTTTTGTTTTTTGGGTTTTTTTTTATATCTGAGTACACAGGTTTTCCTTCAAATACATCCTGTACTCTTTAGAAAATTCACATAGAAATAATGTCACGCTCTTCTAATTAAAATAATGAAATATTTTTCCATCAGAGGGAAAGATTAAGGATAATCTTTTACAATTAAGGGCTTTAATTATGACCCTGTAGCTTTTTATACAATATCTCAAAAAAACCCACAAAAATGTGTTTTTCTCCACTTTAAATTTTTATGTGAAAATTCAACTTTCAAATGCAAGTTTCACACTTGCATTTCTGCTTTGAACATCTTAATTCCTTAATTTCTCAGCTGCATTCTGGATCACCATTTTGCAATTGTCAGCAAAGAAAAATGTGTATCTCCTCTAATCCAGTTCAATTTAATAAATTTCTTAGAATGAAGACTTCTGAGGTTATTTTTGTTTTTTCAACTACAGCTGAAAATTTTTGAGGGATTTTAACTAAGGAGTTGCTTTCAGCACTGATTTCAGCTTTTTCTTCCTTACCTCAATGTAGCATTAATATTGGAGAACGACCAAAATTATTATGCAAGGTCTTAAAAATAGATTCAAGGAAATATTGTTCTTATTTCCAAATATGCATTTGATTATGTCCAGATTTATTTATTTTTTTTAAATTATAAAAAGGAAATTAAAATATATTCGAGTTTATTTAGCATATAGTTTTACACCTTCTCCTGTAGAGGTTTTCACAGTATCAGCTAAAATAAATTAATGTTTTCCTCAAATTTTAGCACTTTGGGGACTATGGCAAAAGTCCAAGCTGCTCTGGGCACCCTGTGCCAGGGCATCACCACTTTCACAGGGAAGAATTTCTTCCCAATATCCCATCTAAACCTCCTCTTTTCCAGCTTAAAACCATTCCCCCTTGTGCTATCCATGAATTCCCTCTTCCTAAAGCCAACCCACTCAAACCTAAAGCTGGGTGTGGAAAAGCTCGATCCTGGTTCCACTCTGGAACTTCTCCACCCTCCCTGGTTGGAGGCTGGGGCTGTGCTCCAGGTGGAAAGGAAAATCCATTCTGTTGAAAAGGAAAAAAATTATGACTTTGCATATAATTATAATCTCATATATATATTTCCCCCCCACTCCCTTCTTCTGAAAATATCAGATGTGGATGTAATCCTCTCAGGGGAACCAACATCTCTCTGTTTATCTGTCTTAATTAAACTGTTTGTTAATTCTTGGGGATAAAGAAGGGGAAAGAAAAAAAAATTGTTCGACTCCTATAGTTTAATGGATTTTTAACAATGACAGATTGAAAAGCAGAAAAAAAAAATCATACAGTTGTTAAAACTAATAATGGAACAAAGGGAAAAAGCCATCCCTGTAGGCTGGGAGAAATATTAACACAAACAGACAAATGCCAACAACCCTGCAGTCAGAGAGTAGCCAGCTTTCTTGTTTTCCCACTAGATGGCCTGGCAATTAATAGCCCATTTCCAAGAACATCTGAGGACTGCAGGGCAGTGAGGGAGGAGAAAAACCCCAAGGGTTTGAAATTGTAGCACAAAGGTGGTGGGAGTTGGATTTAATTGTGGGTCAGGTGTGAACTTTGGGAGGTTGACAATAAATGATGAATTATGGGTGGCTATAGCTCCTGCAAATGGACAGCAGGAGAAGTGAGGAAGGAGAAAGGGAGAAATAATTTGATATTTTGGAGAGGAATGGTTTCAGCAGACTGCAGGAATTAGGTGATTTCCATGGATAAGAGAGACAAACATGGATCTGCCAGCAGCACACAGAGCTGGAGATCTGCAGAGCTCCCTCTTACCTTCCACTGGGATGAGGAGGGACAAGTCCAGGAGGAAAATGAACAAGAAAGGAAACAGAAAATCTTATTCTCCAGATGAAAACCTACACCCCAAAACCTGTGGAGCCAGGAAAAGCCAAGAGAGTGGAGAGGGGATTTTAGAGATGGGGACAAGTTTGTTGGCCAGAGGACCCCATGGAATTCTCAGTGAGGTAGAGTGGTGGAGGTGGCCATGCCCCTGGATGCCACAGGGACAAATCCTTTCCCCGAGGGCTCCTTGGCTGCAGAGGGAGCTGAGCAGGACTGGCAGGGGCTGGGACATGGGTAGAAATGTCTCCACTCACTCCTGAGAGCAGCAGGAGGAACAATCACCAGCCAGGACACAAAGCTGCCAGAATCGTTGTAGGGATGAGAGAGAATTGGGCAAAATTTTCTGCAAATGACTTGAATCAGATTAAATAAAACCCACAAGCAAGGGTGGAGAGAGGCAGTGGAGCAGAAACCTTTCTACTTCAGCCCTGCCTGCCCCAGTCACTTTGAGCTTCCTCCATTTGAAAGTGAAATTTCTAATTTTATTTAAATAAAGCCTGGCTTTCTTGTGTTTAAAAGACTTTTGGTCTTTGGGGATCTCACTGTAGGTGATGGCTTCAGCAGATCCACTTCAAAGCTTTGTCAGATTCAGGGTCCTATCAGAGCAGATACTAATTAGTGAAGCTGTGGGCCCAATTCCTGTGGGACAGAGCCCAACAGATACAATAGCATTATACTGGAATTAGTCCCCTCCACCAAAAGAGTAAACCTGCACAGGCACAGCTCCATGGCAAATTTCCAGTCAATTCCAGTAAATATAGCATCGTGGCTTAATGATGAGATTGGAAAAAAAAAAACCCAAAACTTGTGGTTATCCTCAGATTGCAAAGAAAAAGATCTGGAGCTCTTTTATTTCAGAAGGAGAAGAAAATGTTTGCTTAGCAGCTCAAAGCATTGAGAATAATAAGGTATTCTTGTATTTTCTCCATGTAAAAGAAAGCAGGAGGTGTATAATGTGTGTATAAACATAAAAATGGGATTTCTCACATACCAGAAGAGGAGGGGGAAAAAAAAAGGAGTAATCTGTGAGGAAACAGGTGGGCTAAAAATGGTACACAGTAGAATAAACTCATTATTTGCCATTGGAATGTGTGGTATTACTGCTGATGTCAGATGCATTTAGTGTTTGCCATTCTATTAGAAGAGAAAATGAAGAGCATCTGTCTTAAGAGTTCCAAACAGAAACAGCAAAAACTCTGAAAGTTCCTGCTTTGATACCTTTGCTTCCCCAGCACTCAGCAAGCAGCTGCATATTGGAATGTTTGGGGTGTCCTCGCTGAGGCAAGGCTTCCCAGCTCCCTGCAGGCCCATGAGGAGATGGATTTGTTGATATATTTTAGGAGGAGATTGTGTTTGGAAGGAGAAATTGGATGCTGAGCTTTTGTTGTGATAGCTCTAAGTCTCTCTATTTTGGCTTCGAGTTCTAAGACTCCATTTGAAGAAGGGGAAAAAAGGAGAGAAACCAGCAGAAATGATTCAGGTGTCAAACAAAAGTCTCTTCCAAGAATAAGATTTATTTCACTCTGTAACCCCTTGCCAGAAGTTTGTGTTTTTGGGAAATGAAAATTTCTGTCTTGGTGGTATTAGTAAAGCAAAACCAGCTGAGCACATTCAAACAATGGACAGAGCATGCCTCTGCTAATTTTGAGTTTTCTGGCTTTTGTCACTGTGTGTCACAACCATAATTATTATTTAAACATAGAGGTGAACTGCAAAACAGAAATGAAACTTTAGCTGAGAAATGCTGTATGAAAGAAAAGTTCCTCTAAGTTGTGCAAAACTCCAGCGCGGCTCAGTGTTTTAATTTATCCGTGTTTAAAACTCTGCCATCTGCAATTGTCCCAATGAAATGTTTATTTACCAGTGAAAAATAAGTTTTCTGTGGTGGTTTTTGGAGAATTTGGGCACTTTCAGGGATTGAGTGATGAGCAGAGAATTACTGTCTTGGCAGAGATGCTGGTGGTCACCTGAGAGTGTGGGCCAGTGCCAGGGATATTTCCTTCTGTCTTCCAGTTGGCAGATCCCTTCTTCCAGTCAGTGTGGAGCAGGGTTTTGTGTTTCTCTAGTCTGGACAACTTCACATTTTAACTGAATTGCAGTAGAGTGTTGTATTTTTTATTATTATTTTAAATGCAACAGAATAATCCACCTATAGCAGCATATTTAAAAAAAAAATAAATCAATCTATGTAAATTAAACTTTTTCTCTGAATCTGTTAATTTGGGATAATAAAACTTTGCAACTGTCTTCACATTGGCTTTCTGACACAGCCAGGTTTGGTGCTGGGACTGCTAATGGTGTGCACTGCTTGCTCCTCTCAGATTTTGAAATGTTGGTGAGAATTGTTCAAACTACTACAGGTTATAATCCAGTTTTGTTGCTTCTACTCTGCAAACCCAGGGCTACTTCTAGGAGACCCTGTTTGCATAATGTGGATGATATTCCAGGGCTAATTCCAGCCCTGATGGACTTGTGAGGCTGCAGGAAGGGGAAATTCTGTCTTGGTTTCCAATGGAAACCCTAAGCTGGGCTCACACTTCCAGAGGGCAGGGTTATACGGGATTTTGGAAAGGAATTCTTCCCTGGCAGGGTGGGCAGGCCCTGGCACAGGTGTCCAGAGAAGCTGGGGCTGTCTCTGGATCCCTGGAAGTGTCCCAGGCCAGGCTGGATGGGGCTTGGAGCAGCCTGGCATTCTGGAATGTGTCCCTGCCCATGGCAAGGGGTGGGATGGGATGGGATGGGATGAAGGTCCCTTCCAACCCAAACCATCCTGTGATTCCACGATTTCCTGCAACATCTTCCTGCTCTTAAATTTCTCTGCCTTACTCATGCTGGGCTCTGAGCTGATCATTTTGCTGCAGTTTCTGAAAATATCTCTCTAGAGTGTTTCATTTATGAAATTAGTTCCTCATCCTGTAAAATCTTGTGAATGTGCTTAAAACCAGGGTTAAATTGTAGAGAATGCTTTCTTTTGATGTTCTACACCAGGACAAAATAACTCCTACTTTCACTTTTCATCCATAACCAGGTGTGATGTATTGCTGCTGATCTTTTTTATATTAGAACTTCTATTAGAAACATTAGGGGAAGGGCAATGGAAAGCTTGAAGCAGGGAATCATGTCACCTTTCAAACACTCCCTCATCTACTCAATTATAAAAGGTGAAGGGAGTTTTAAAACCAGGTATATTTAACCTCTTTGTTATGTTTTAAAAAGATCCTTTGTTTTGTTTTTTGTGTGTGCTGGGAAAGCAGAGCACAACTAAAAATTAGAGTCCTGGCCTGAGTTTGGTTCTAAACCTGGGAAATGCTGGGTTCCAAACAGTGGGGTTTGGGGATGGATTAGACACAGGATTTGCTTCAGGAATCATCACATAATGACATGATGTGCCTTCCTTAACTGGACCATGGTGTGGCCTTTGGGTGGTTCTGTAAAAGCTATTCTTACCTTTCTGTCCATGAAAATATTTCTTTTGCCTGTCCTTAGAAATAGTCTTTTGTTTTATCTGATGTATGTGTTCAAATAAGATTTTAAGTGTTATAACCCAGAATCCTGCACAATGACAAGAAATTCTATTGGTAACAGCAGGCAATGCAATATTAAGTCAGTGATGTTCTTACACTCTGAATCTCTGTTGTATTTCCTTTTTTTTCTCCTCTGGAACAAACTAAAAAGGCTTTGGCAAGGCGGGATCTTACAACATCAAACTCTACCAAAGGCAGATTCCCACAAAGTGCTTGCACAGCACAGAAAGTTTAAGTGCTGGCACTGAGACAGGTTTGTGTGGTACAGAAGAATTCTTATATTTGAATGTTTCTATCTTACAAGCCTTTAGATGTCAAACTTTAAGTGGAATTGACTGTTTATCCCAGTTGATTTTGACTAGTGACGCCTTCCAGGTTGGAGGGCGCTCCCTTCTCTCTGTTTCCCATCAGCACTCCTTGACTACTGGCATGTGGTGCCAATTTGTTCCTTCTGTACAGAGAAGAAAAGAAGTTTGGATTTAATTTTAAGCCTTGACACAAGGTTTAATTTGCTAAAAAGGGGAGCTGTGCCATTGTAAATCTTGGAGGAGACACCAAGGTTGCAAAAATTGTCAGCCCAATCTGTTTTGAGCACCATTTCAGGCGTTCTATTAAAGGAACAATATTCCTTTTCACAGCTTGTTCAGCTGTGTCAAACCACACAGGTTAGAGTGGAGCTGGCTATTTATTGTACTTTTTATTGCTTTCTGATCAAGTTTCTATGCTAGGAGGGAAATTTATGTGCTGGAAATGATTTATCAATACTATAGACGAGAGATAAAAAGTTATTTTTTTTTTCAGGTGAGTAAAGCTCAAAGCACAGCAGGTTAAGGCTTTGCTAGAAAGACTCATAGAAAGAATAAAATCACTTTCCTATTAAAGTCTCCCAGAATTATAGAAAAATTGCATGGTGGGTCTGCTACCATGGTTTTTTTTTTTCCTTCCAGAGAAGGAAACTGATAGAACATGATGTTGGCACTCAAACTCTGGTTTATTCCTGGTGTTGACTCAGACCACACCCAGCTCTAAAGGCTCTCAGCATGGAGCTCCACATCTCTGCTGACAATGTGAATTTGGTTATTGACTTCGGGTCAGGCTTTCAGCCTCTGTCCTAATTCTTTGTAAATGTTTTCTGAGCCATGATGATATTACCAGGGAAGGGGGCAGTATGACGTGATGGGATTTGGTAAATGTTTATTTCAGCTAGTCTGGTTTTTAAAAAAATAATCATTTGGAACTGGTTAAAACCCAGAAATTTCAAAGTATACCAGCAAAGCTCTAATACATTAATGTATACTAAACCCTACAGAGTATCTTGCTTTCAGACCTTTTTTATTTTGCTTTTTAAGAAATGATGTCTGACCCAATAGTTCATTTATGCTCATCCGTCACATAAGTCCTTTTTATTTCTTGGATTAAGTGCTACAGACCTAATAAATCATCGCTGCTCTTCTGGCACCATCCCAGCTCATGTTGTCAATCTGGGCAGTGTGAGTGTGTAATGTTTTAAATTCTGCAAACCAGCAAGTTTTGTCAAATTTAACTCTTATGCATTGAAAAGAAAAGAGGAGAAATGAGAGGTGTGCCACGAGCTGCACAATTTATCAAAAACTTTGGTTTGGGGCATTTAGAACTGGCATGAAATGGGACCTGGTTCTGAATTTGAAATGGATTTCTTAAATACAAAACAAGCACCGCTAAACCCTTTGCTCGAATGGAAGGGAATGTGGATCCCATTTTCTCTTCATGAGGAAACCAGGTGGAGCTGGGGAGGGTGGCAGCCATGGGTGTGTCCCTGTGAAGGCCTAGGAGCACAAAAGTGGGGCAGCAGAAGTGTGCAGTTCTCATCTGTGCAATTCAAATGTCATCTCTTACACCCCTGAGCACAAGCATTTTGTTTTTTCCCCAGACTGAAGCCCGTGCTCTGTGCTGTACATCATATCCCTGTTCCAGATGATGGGATTTATGGAGAGGAGGTGTTGGGTGCTTTGCAGGAAGCCGTGTAGCCAATTTATCTGTGTGCAGTTCCTGACTTATCAGCTCTGTCTCTCAGAGCTTTTTCTTCTGGTATTTGTAACAGGATGGTTACTCCTCCTGAAGGTGAGGGAGGAGTGCAGTTAGATCCACCCCTCCAGTTACTCTTCCTGCTGCTAACTCCTCAGTGGGAAGATCCAGTTAACCCTTGAGTCAGAAATACTGATTTCTGAGTTGCAGCTGTCACTGGTGTCTGACGTAATTTTGATGAAGTTAAGGGGATTGCTTTAATCATATGCAACAAATTGCATTTATAAACAATATGCCATGTATAAAATTCAACCTGAACTTATGGTGCCTGACAACATTTCAGGGAAGATGGATACTGCAGAGATTAGGCTGTGGTTCAGCATCTTTCTGGAGCTAAGCTGATGAAAAGAGGCTTTTTGCTCACGAGCATCATGTGTCTGATGGCACCACAGATTTCAGTGCAGGGATGAGCCTGTACCAGCTGATCTAGAAACCAGCCTCAGATCTGAGCCTGAGCAAACCCGGTGTCAGCTGCTGCTGAAAAAAAGCCCGATGACCCAGGGCCAGCCCTCCCTCAACGCCAGGCACAGGATTTAAGTCAGCTGCTGAAATCCAGCTGGAGCCCTGAGAGCACTCACCTCCCACTGCCCGCCAGCAGCAGGAGATGCTGTTAGAGAAGGGACGTTTCTCCTAGGAGACCTCTCCAAGCCTCCTTCTCATTCCACTTGTCCTAATATTTCCATTTAGGGCAAGGCAACAGCTCTGTTTGGGACTGGAGCGATCTGCAGGGTCTTGTGATGAAGCAAAATGTTGTTTACCTGCACAAACAGAGAAATGCTCTCCCACGTGACTGCTGGGAACGTCTCAGGCATCCTCTGTTGGTCCACACAGACAAATTGCATTCAGAGGCATGCAGTGTTTGTGCAATTAATCAAGCCTGTTCTGAAGCCAGAATAATTTGGAAAGATGACCATTTATAGAAGATTTGTTGTTTGCTGACCGCAGTTACAATTATCTACGAGAGCAGATAGGTCAGATTTATTTAAGTTGCTTTTTTTGGTGAAAGCAGTATATTCTGTTAAAATTGGCCAGCGAAAAGATTTGTATCCATGCGGGTGTGTATTTCAACACTGTGGAAAAATGGTTATTTCATAAGCTTGAGCATCAATCTTTGGATTTACACAAATTTAAAATTATATTCCTAAGAGTTTGTAGCGGGAGCCAAGACTTATTTTCTGGTTATTAATCTTTCTTCCCTACCCAGAAACATCCCCAAACTTTGTTTAGCTGTACAGTCTCCTCAGACTGTTGATTGTACTGTACTGGGGCTGAGAATGTTGGAGTTTATGTAACCAGTCTCTCTGTTTAAATTTCAATGACAGATCTTTTCATTTTGTTTACAGCCAAATAACAATGCAAACGTGTCACGCCAAGGCCGCGGTGTGCGGCCATCGGAAAGGGCGCTCACCAAATTGATTCCTTGATCTTATCCTCTTAAAAACTTATTAAAAGCATTTCATCATTGTGTGCTGGCTATTAGTGAGCAAAAAATGAGCTTTTCTTATTTACACAAGGATGATGGCCAGTCACTGTGTCCTGTGGGTTATTGGATGTTTGGTTAATCGCAAAGCTGCGCCATTCCAGCCCGTTTGGAGTTTGCAGCTGAGCAGAAAAGCCACACATGGCACAATGGCGAAATATTTCGCTGCAAACCCAAATACTTCAATAAAATCATATCTTTAATCTGTTTATAGCCTCGCAATATTTAAATTGCTGGCATGGCTTTGATTATAAACTTTTACGTCGATTTCTCCGCGCTGGAGTATTCGGTAATGCGAACGTCAATGCCAGGCAGCTTTCTGGGCGTAATTAATGCTAAGTGATAATTTGCAAGTGAATTCGTGGAGTCTCTTCTGGGTTTTCCATCTGGTCCTTATCATGCAAAGATGTCCAGTCAGCAGTGTTCAAGTTGCTCGCAAAACTCTTCCCCACCATCTCCAGGCACAGAAAAGTCTCCTCCTATATCCTCAATGAGGTTTCCTAACTTCCCCAACTTCTGTTTGCTCTTAAGGAAAGTGTAACAACTTCCAGTTGCTGTGATATAATTAATTTCAGTTTTTCCCTAGGATTTTAACAGATTTTTGAGGTAGGCTAATGACGCAGGCTTAGTTTTAGGCTTTTTTTTTTGCCTACTGCAAAAAGCCAGCTCACATCCTAAATTCCTGTTCAGAAATTCCTCAGCCTCTGCACTGAAAATGGTTGAGTGTTTTCCTTCCGCTGCTTTGCCTGTGGTGTGGAGCACTGAGCAGCTATTCAGGAATGATGCTCCTCTTGTGCTTTTTCCTGGTGTCTAAACTCAGAAAACTGAGCCTAAACTCAGTGGCAGTCAGTTTATACCTGTTTATAGCCATGCCAAGACTAAAATTTCTTCTTCATTCACCTTTTTATCCAAAGCAGTCGTGTACCTCACCCACTACTGTTTTTCTGGGATTAATGTGTCACCTTGAACTTGTACTTTGTGTGACTATATTTAATTCAATTTATATTAATCTGATCAAGACACATGACTCATTTATAGGACATATTTCCACCCTTCTGGGTAGGGATTATACCCACTAATTTTTATATCACCAGCAAACTTCACAGTCCTCTTTAAGGCAAAATCATAAATGAAATGGAAAGGCTTATTTTAAAAGTCTTATTCAATGAACTTTTCCAATACCTCTCCTCCAGCTCAAGAGCATGACATATTTAAGTTGGTACTTCATACTGTTTATTTTTCACTCTAATTTTTCTGCTTTCTTTCCTCATTTTTCTTCCTTCCATCTCTATTTCTCTGTGATGAGTGCTGTGTTTACAAGAGATTTTCATGGTTCTTAGAGTTGACTATCACTGTCTCATAAAAATATTAACCATCTCTCTCTCTTTTTGCAGAAATAGAAGAGTATAAGGTTAGTATATATTTAACATTCCCCAGATAAATCTGTATTTTTAATTGTTTTTCTCCTCACTTAGAATTTTTTTTAAAGCGTGAAATTCAGTGACTTAAATACATTTGTTCAGGATTTCTGGACGTTCGAGTACCTGGGGAAAGCAGTAGATCCAAATGGTCCCCTGGACATCTGGAAATTTAAGAAATTTGATCTGCAGAGAACAAGTGGCGTGGGCTTTGTGATCCCAGGAAGGGATCTGCATGTTCAGGAATCCTGAGTTTTATAGGCTATATCCAACACAGTGTGTACACACAGAGTCCTTTTAGGAAAATATGGATGAACTGGGTGATAACTGTTAGTTATTCCACTCTGCATGTTCTGGAAAAAAGAAAATCTGTTTCAAGTTTTGCATTGTATTCCCACTGTGGGTTTGAGAAAAGGATGGGGATGAGTATCTCCAGATAAAGAGAGGGGGCTTAAACTCAGTTAACTCAGGTTACTCTGCTCAGTGAACTCCAAATTTTGCCTGATTTGGTTGTTCTATGAAATTTTTCCCTGTTCTCCGTAGGACTTTTGTTTGGGTATTATCCAGTCTGGGGTGCAGCTTCAAAAGTGTTCTCATAGCCCAGAGTGTGAGGCTGTGGATAAAATCGAGCTCTGAAATGCAGGTGTGTGCTTAGGGGCAGTTGTAACTTCACAGAGTCAGGGAATAATTTGTTTTGGGTTAGGAGGGACCTTAAACTCCTCCCATCCCACCCCTGCCATGGCAAGGACACCTCCCATTACCCCAGGATGCTCCAAACCCTGTCCAGCCTCTCCTTGGGCACTCCCAGGGATCCAGGGGCAGCCACAGCTCCTCTGGGCACCCTGTGCTAGTGCAATATCTCTGGATGCAGTGTTTTGTGTTTTGGTGGAGACCAAAAGCCAGATGGATGAACTGAAAAATGAGAGGCAAGCGCTGTGGAGATGACACAAAGAGCAAAAAGTCGACGAGGGGACTGAAAAAATCTCGTCACTCATGGATATTGTCAAATTCCTTCAGCTACCGGCCAACAGATGATTATGTGCATCACCATTATATAAAAAATATTTGCAAAGGAGCCAAAAATCTGTTAAGTGAACTTGCAGGAAGTGAGGAAGAACATGGCAAAGATTTTGAATAAAGCACCCAGGAAACAAACTTCTCAGATTTCCAAGAAACACTTTTTCTTTGGAAAGAAAACATAAACACCCCCGACTTTCTTAGCAAATGCATGAGAAGTGTGAGTGACTAAAGGATTAATTCTTCCCCTGCATAAACCCAGAATGAAATACCCAAATTCTCAATTATATGAACTGCTTGGCACCTGAGAATGCTTAATGGTTATTGGAAGGGGGAAAATGTGTAGCAGAACTATCAGGCCAAGAGAAATCCCATTCACATGCCTGAGAAAACTTCGAGCAACATCTCAAAAGGAAAGTTTTGGGAAAGCTCTGGTAAGAAAACAGAAGCTGTGAATCATGCCATGTGGTATTAAAGAATTTAGAGAGCACACTGAGAAGTTCCATATCAATGCTTTTTCTTAAATATATTCAACAAAGGCCTATTTCCCTTCAACACTTTCAAATTTCGGCTTTCTCTCCCTTCTGCTTTTTAGCAGAACTACTCAAAAAAAAAAAAAACCAACTTGCACAGTTATAGCTTTTACTGTAAAATCCCTGGATTTCTTGCCTTTTTATTTTTCTGCTTCTCAATTGGTTTAGAGAGAATTTTAAAGTTATAGCCTAAAAAGGGAATATTAAAAGAAAGAGATTATAAAAGCAATTGTAGAAAAGTTTGGGAACTCATAACTTGTAACTCTTGCAATAGCTTCAGCAGGGCTGCATATCAGAACATGTCATTTTGTTCTCCCATAATGCTCCAAAGTGAAAAAAAAATAACTTATTGAATCTTTGATTTCTTATCAGTGCTTTGCTGATCCATCAGAACAAATTTATTTTGAGTAATGATGGTGGAAGAAATCCAGACTCTTGGGCTCCTTGAATAAAGCATTTTAGGAACTCATTCTCTGACCAGTTTAGCTTGAATCTCAATTAATATTTGTTGAATTTTGTATGTCTAGAAGTGTAAATCAGTGTAAGGAAGATGCTTCAGGATTCATTGTTTCATGTGATTCCTTGTCTGGGGTATTGGGATTGAGTTGCCTGGAGCAGGCTGAATATGGGAATTCTCCAGCTATGGTTTGGGTTATTTCCTATTCCTAATCAAAGCTCACTGCTGCAACCTACAAAAATTGAGAGGTTTTGGTGCTTTTTTTTTCATTCAATTTTCTGGTGTTTGTTGAGGGTTTTTTTCTGTATAAAAGGAAATTATTACTGTGGGCCTGGCTCGTGCAGGGGTTGAAATGGATCATTCTAAGGTCATTCTTACCTTGAAGTATTGTCAGGGAGCAAAACATCACACAAGAGCAGCCCCAACCTTCAGACAGGTCATCAACAGCTCTGTCTCACTTGTGATCTTTTTATTTCATTTGCAGAATATTCTTAGTTTCCATTTTTCTTATAAGATCCAATGGGATCTTTAAAACAAACGCTCAAATGGTGGATTAATGAAATTAATGACAAAAAATTAGGTTTTCATAGGTTTTTTGGTCATTAGACACACACAGAGCCCTGCAGCAGTAGAACTGCTCATTTTTGAAATGGCCACCAAAAAATTGTGTTTTCCTGTGTATATTACGTAAACTTTTTATATTTTGATTTTAATACTATAACAAATATCCAGGATAAACTAACATTTAAGGAAAGCTATATTTTAACCTCTCTGGCTTTCTCATCTGCTGTAATAGAAGAGAATTTTCACTTCTTCTCTATCCCCTCAATTGAATGCTGAAAATTGAATTGAAAACCTGTTAGTGGCACTGAAGATTATATGGGTGCTTCTATGGAGAAGTTCAGTTTGCATTTTATTCCTATCAAATTGTTAAAAGTGGTGTCACATTCTCAGTCCAACCTGGGATGTGGGACCCTCAAAGCTCTTCCCAACCCAGGTCTCATTAGTGGGATACAATCAGAATATCAAAAAATGCCATTGACAAAAAGCACATATTAATTATAGTTTGTGTTATTAGTAAAAAATAGTTTAGGCTGAAGTTTGACTTCATGTCACTTGTCACTCAACAGGTCTGGTAAGGAAAAAACATCTTAGGTTGTTATATGAAAACATCTTAAATATTTTCCTGTATAATGCTCCCTTTCTAGAGAACACTCATATTTTTCAATTTTTTTTCTCTGTTTCTTTGGGTTCTTTCCTCTCATTTTATTGGTCTGCCAGTTTAAAAATAAAAACTGCATAAGTTGACTTTTTCTTGCATGTGGATCTTTTATTAGAGGAGGTTCACAAGTGGATTTTATTAGAGTAGAACTCTGTAAAGTTGGTGACGTATTAAACTGTGCTCGAGATACATCTTTTTGTCATAAAACACTGATGTCTCTCTGAACTCTATTTTTCTCAGTAGAATATTTAGAAAATAAAAGCACAGCTTAATTTTATTTTTAAGCAGGTTTAATTGAACTAATGGTACTGTACTTCACTACAATACACTGAGTATTTTGAGTAGTGATTTCTATTAGGCAAGTCTTTTTCTTTACATTCCTGTAGATCTATCTTACTTCAGTTATATATTCTGCCATATCCATAAGACACTGAAAATATCTGTTTTCCCCTCAAAGGTTTAAATTATAATTTACTTTCAGAACTGAATTAAATGGCAGTAGGTACGACAAATGAGAGCTGCAGCCTGAATCATTAATTAATTATTACATTTAAAAGAGTTTCTCATTCCTACAGTGATTTAGTGTTCCTGTATGATGTGGGATTACTGATGTAACCACAAACCCTATATATGTGTGCTCTGCAGGACTAAGGAATTGGTTAAAATTCTGCTGAAGTTCATTAAAAGGAGAATTTTAGGCAGAGTAAACCATGCTGGCAGTCACTCACTATTTCCTTTCCCATCAATGCTGTTCCTGGTGTCTGTTTTTATCTCCAGGCTGAGGCTTGGCAAATATATTTTCTGTTTTAAGGGTGGCTAAACTAAAGCAGAGATTATTCAAGCTAATTGTATTGATAATTTCATTAGCCAGGACCTGGGTGGGAACTTCTGGTGTAACCACAATTTAATCCAGGGGTGTATTTAAATACAGAAGCATTATTAATTTATACCAGCAGAGATCATTGCTATGTGACAGATACTGGTGATTCTTGCTTTATTTTTTGTGTTTGCCAAGTTTTTCCTCTCTGCATATTGCATTGGTGTATTTTTCTGTTTGTGCACCACTTTGTAATGCAGATAAAAGAAATACCAGCTTCAAGGTCTCTGAGAATGTCTTGTGGTGCTTTCCTCTATTAAATGGCATTATTGGACTCTTTTCCACACAAATGCTGACGTTTTCTACCTGTCTGTCAGTGCTACTGCAGAAAGAAATTTAATGTGCACCAAACAACTAAACCCAAGATAATTTTGATATCTAAATTATGTTATTTCTCTGAGTCTCAAACTTGGGCTCTGTCTGCTGTTGCTGACTCTCCCACCAAAGAGTTTGGCCACTTCCCTCTGGCCAGAGAGCACTTCTGGAATTATAAAATGCATTGGGCCTATTTTTCCTTCCCCTCAATAGGCAAAGCTTAACAAGCCCAAAGCCTGCTGGACAAATAAAAAGAACTAAAGAGTTGAAAGAATTTGCAGAAAAAGCAGTTTCAGGCTTCTTTAACAATCCACAGATGCCAAAAGGCACAATAAGGAGGAGATTCATATCAACACTGTGACAGATATCTTTTATTCTGCAGTGATGCTGTCAGTAAAAGCAATTTAATATGGACTCTCCTGCCCTCTCTGCCATCTCATTTAGGAGTCCAGGTGACTCAGTAATGCACCCCAGGAAAATTTATCTTCAGATATTTACAGAATCTGTAATTTTCTGACACAGGAAAATGCATTGTGCTGGAAAACTGCTGAGGAGAAGCAGAGCTTGCTCAGGGTGGGGTTTTTCCCAGGGCATGGAAATCCACGAGTGTTGTAGCATTACAATATTTTGTGTTTGGTGACTTTTGAGAGGTTTGCAAGCTTCTTTATGCTTATCTTGCTGGTTGAGACATAAAAAGCAGCATATTTTGTAGCATTTATTCATTCAAAGGCTTTATATCAAAGACTTCTTCCCTCCAACAGCCAAGGTTATAATCTGAGAATTTGTTTTTATGTGGAAATCAGTGGGATAGAGGGTCCAACCCATTTTTTGGGTTCTTTTCATTGGGCTGGTCACTTCCCAGACTCTCAATAAACCCTTTTCATGGGACATTTGTCCCTTTTTTTGGGATAATTTCTACAGATCTTGTCTCTTTTCCACATGCTTGATATTGTACTGGTTTTCCAGCTGACCCTCAAACCAACACGTAAAGAACTTTTTGGATACAATTAGGGCAGAACATAACCCTTCTCTTTCTAAATTAATCCTCAGTGCTTGAAAAGAATAAAATAATCTGAGGGTTTTTTTTTTCCAGAGGTTTAGGGAGGTGGTGACTGAAATTACCAAAGGAGGGATTTGCAGAATCTGTGGAGAAAAGTAGGAACAGGGGGGAGAGGTGTAGGCCAGTTCCTTGGGATGCACCCAAACCATCTCTTTTCAACCAATTTTCCCTCAAAAGGACTCATAGGATGAGCAAAAAATGCATGTCTGAAAAAATATGCTTTAGAGCAGAGCAGTTTGTAAGAGAGAGGATATTCTAGAATCAATATAAAATATTATGTCAGAACTAAGGTTTATCTTGCTATGCACAAATGTATGTAAAGATATATAAAGAATTGCAGTTCAGGAAATACTTATTAAGAGAAGGAGTCATCAAGAAAAAGCTTTAAATTCTCCAGTCTGAAAGAGAAATCTGTGTTCTCAGTCCTCTTTAACTGGGAAAAGAAGATTTAAAAAAATTGGGTAAATATTCAGATAAAATCCATGATGCAGAATTAAACATTAAATACCATTAAAACCTTTAACAGCAAAATAGATTTTTTAATAAATTATCAGTATGCATTTTCTCAGATTTTATTTATGGTTGTTTTCATCAGTTTTAGGAGTATATTCTGATATTTTGTCAGAATAAAAATGTAAAAACACCTTTGAATTTAAATAGATGAACAAACAGACGCTGCAATAATCAAAATTATTCTGTCTCTCTGAGGAAACTTCAGAGGGGCAGTACCTACCTGTGCTTGTCTCACATTTGAGGATTTTAGTAATATTTTCTGATTTGTTTTGGGTTATCATTGAACTCAACTCCCTTTTCCCATGGGCATCACTGATCCATGATCCCCAGACCAGGTAGGATGGGGAAAATCTCTTTTTCATTTTATTTCCAGCCCAGTGCCCCTGTTAAAGATTATTACAGAGTGGGCAAGGAGTTTCTTTAGGCTGAGAGAGTCAATTTAAGAATATTTTTTGAGTTTGTTTGCACTCCTGTGGATCCCAGGGTCCTGAGCATCCCATCCCATGGAGTTTGTTCCCATGGCTGGATGTCAGCTCCTGGAAACACAGGGATTCTCTGGGAAACACCCTCTTCTTTCAAACTTATCTCTCCAGCCCTGTTTAATAAATGATGTGTTCATGATCTTTTAACATCAGTAACAATTTGTTAGTCATATTAGAGTGCAGAAGAGAGAGACTGGGAAGTTATCTGAACCATTTTAAAACTTAAATTAGCCACCATAAAGTGCAGAATAAAATTATAAAGACTTTCTTGTAATACAAAATTCATAGAGACAAAACTCTAATTTCCTGATGGATATATGATATTAATGTAACGGATACCTCAGTGTAGTTAAATTGCATTAAATGGTTATTAATGCTTGAATAAACTTCAAGGAAGTGGGTACTGGTTGAAATGGGATAATATTTTGTTCTGCTAAATTATACGTTAATTGGTATTTCCTCTCTTGTAAAAGGACCTAAAGGGCTTAATAAAATATGTGGTAGAAACATTAGTTTTTCTTCTTGAGATGTTAAGTCTGGAGCTTAACTGGAAACATTTCAAATCATTCCCAGAAAATTCATGGGCACTCGTGATGACATGGCTTACAGGACTTCCCCAAATAAATAATTACAGCTTTCAGTCAGGAATGTAGCAAGGAAAGGGAAGAAAATCTACAAGTGGCTTGTTTGCTGGTTTATTTTTATTTTTGAAATGATAATTTGCTCAGATGTGGGTGACTGCTTCCAGTGGAATGGGGGATTGCTGCTCACAGGATTACAGGGGAGGGGAACAAAAAAAGGGCCTCAGTGCCCATCTCTGCATAATTCAAAGAGGTACCAGCAAATCAGGAGGAGACTGTTTAAGAAAATCTCATTGAATAGCTGAGGCTTTCCTGGAGGGATTTTTGCTCCTTCTTTGTAGAGCAACTTATTCCTCGTTGTGTCAGAACCAAGCAGAATTGTTATTTGAGGATTGGGTATGGTATTCCTACATGGAAATATCATATATGGATACTCTTTCATTTTGGGAAGGAAAAGAGAGGAAAAGAACCCCTCCTTATGAATATATGAATTATATATATATAGATAGATAGATAGATAGATATGGATTTACTGGTATTAGGAATAATCTTGCTTTCAGTCATACTTTCAATAATATTGTGCTTAATAATTACCAAAAATGAGGTATTTCCAAATTTTATTCCAGAAGAACTGTAGTTGATGGGTGACTGAATGCCTACTGAAAATTAACTGCAACACCAAAAGGAAGTAAAATTATTTCCTTCAGGACACAGGAAGAAGTGAGGGTGTCTCAGCCTCTGGTTCTATAAAATCCATTCATGTTTTGATTGTAATGTCATCAGGTTTTCCAGGGTGGATGTGCAAGGTTAAGTTTTCTCTGCTTCTCCTGGCCTCCTCTCCACGTTAAAATCAGACCCTTCCCTCGTAGTGTTTCTCATAAATATTTTTGTTTTTCAGGTGATATTTTCTGGGAAGCACAAACCGAGATATTCTTTCTATATAACCTAAAGCAAATCACTGAGGAGAACGAGGTTAGCCAAAGTTTTTGAGCTCTGTGGTTTGTCTTAGAACAAAACCACGATAGTGGAATCGGATACTTTTGATGCAATATAAATACTTTCATATTTACAAAGAATGGGCAAGTTCCCATTCCCTGATTGCTGAGAGAATCATGTAGGAGACAGCACTTTTGTTTCCTGCCAAGTGTGATCCCTTTCACAGATTTAATTCAGACTCTGGCTATGACTATTTCTCTCTCTGGGCCTTGTATTTTCTCAGCTTCTCTTCTCTTTCAGTTTATTTTACCCCAAGGCTCATTTTAGACAATCCCAGAATGGTATGGGTTGGAAGAGGCCTTAAAGCTCCTCTTGTGCCACCCCTGCCATGGACAGGGACCTCTTCCACTATCCCAGATTGTTCCAAACACCGTCCAACCTGGCCTTGGACATTCCCAGGGATGAGGCAGAACTGACTAAACAAAAAAGTATTTTATAAAAGCCAGGTGCTGCAAAGCCCTCATTGCAAACTCTGTGTTGGCTTGTCAGAGGGAATTGAAATTAGTTCTGCCTTAATATAACTTTTCAGCAGTGTAAGATGTTTGATCGTGGAAGAATAAAGCCATTGACTGAAGAAACATCTCTGAGGAGAAAAAATCCCCTCAAACAACACTTTATTCTGCTTATTTTAAGTTCTACTCATCCCCAGAACCAGATATTCACCATCACTGCCTAAATTCATTTCTGATGGGGAAAACCACAGAAATAATCAAGGAAAAGTAATTTTACTCTTAAAAATGTTTTGTTTGTTTTTTTTTATGGGAGAGAAAAGGAGAACTGGAATGGGATGATACCTCTCGTGGCATTCTGAGTGGTGTGATGTTATCTCCATGCTTGTTGGGGGTTGCTGAGTGTTTTTTAGGAGCAAACTGCTGTTTTTGAGGGTTATTCCCATTTTCTCCAGAGCAGAGGCAGCTCAGAACTAAGTCTTGCTCTGCCAGGGAGGAATGATTTATTGGATGATCTCCCTGAGCTGCCAGCCTTTGCCTTCCCATCTTCAATACCCTGCACAAGAATGGAAACACTTCATGGGCTTCATCTTAATAGGGACTCCCCCACTCCAAAACAAGATCCTTATCCAAAGATTTTAATTAATTGCAAAAGTTAAAAATAAATCGTGCTGGAGTACCATTGATAATCCTCCTAGGCTGGCTTTCATTCATGTTAATGTGTAATACAGCCACAGTAAGATTTAATTTTAACCATAATTATAAAAGTTTGAAATTAAATCTTACTAGGGATGTGTTCTCCATTAATATGGACAAAAACTGATCTGGGAGGATTATTATGGGGGACACAAGAAAGATTTAATTTTTAACTTTTATAATTAATTCAAATATGTGATAAAGGATTTTGTTTCAGGGGAGGGGGAGTGCTCTCCAGACCACTAAGACATCCCAGCAGTCTTTCAGAGCCATCTTAATTACAGCCACAAAGAATTATTTGTTAGAGAATGGTGGTCAGGAGCTCAAACTGCTTCTTTTATCCAGAAATAAATGTGCAGACACTTGGAAACTTTCACTGAATAAAGGACTGTGGTTGGTGAGGAAAGAAGATCAGAGGGATACCTACATATGCATATATATTTATATTTTTGTGATTTTACATGCAAGTACATGAATACACGGAGGTAGCAATGCACATCTATATAAAAATTGATATAGATACATAAATATACATCGATTTTATGAATAAATGTGAATGCACTTGTATGAAACTTGTAGCAAAAATATATTTGTTCTTTACTTTTCTAATACTTCACACAAATGCATTGACACATGTACCTAAACGTATGGATGGGGATTTTTCCTATTAAAAAGTGTTCCTGCAATAGGAGAAAAGGAAATTAATGGAAACATTTCTTCCAATTCATGTGGCTGCACGGAATTCTGGTGTATTTTTCATGCTGCAGAATGGGCAGAAATCAGGGAAATTTACTGAAGATTTTCTATTGAGGATCAGGTTACAGTACAATTAAAGGTGTATAAAAATGATTAAAAGAAGTGAAGTATTAATTTCACAGGTTCATGTTTAGGAATCAGTTTCAGCTGTAATTTCCAGATGTGCTCTGAGGACTTGATGGTTTCAGGTTCATTTGTTGTTTGTGATTCCACATCAAACACACAATTTCCCAGGGAAGAATGGTTGGATTTTGGGTCCAGCTCGTGGTCACACCCTTTTCTTTTTTGCTGCTCGTTTTTTTAATTGCCTCCAGTGCTGAAATTTTAACATTCAGGCTGAAAATTCAGGAAGATTCTTTCCATATGATACTGAAAAATAGGATTTAATGCTGAGTCTTGGTGGGGATGCTGAGTTGAGAGTCAGGTTTAAATCTTTTTCCTGACAGTTTCCCATAATTGTTTGGTTTTTTTTTTAAAGGTGTTTTCTCTTTGTATTTAATTAATACATTTTTTATTATGTACATATGAGTACATGCAATATGGATAATAACCTTTATTTTATTATTACTAGTGTAATTTTAATTTTGATGGTTGGGAATTTTTTTGCATTGTCCTATAAATCTAAACAAGTTGATTTAACAACAAAATAGGCAAATAATGACAAAATTTCAAAACTTGTTTTTAAAAAATCCCTACAATTTTGGAAACATGAAAACACAATACTCCAAAAGAGCAAAGTGTGGAGAAGTATAAATATTTTTGCAAAATTCTGCATTTTTAGAAACACATACCAAGCTAGTCAGACTCCTTCTCTTCATATTTTTAGAAAATAGATCTGTATTTTTGTTTCCCTTTTTATTATAAAAGTAAAATCTGAAGAACCCATCTTCTATTTCTTCATTCAATGTGAGGTTTAATGTGGGGTTGGGAATTTTTTTTTTCATGGCTATTATAGGGTTTTTAATGAGCATCTGCTTTCATTCTTTATTGTCCTTTCTAGGAGTAATCAGGTTTGGACCACACTGTAAAACACATTATTATGAAATTTTGCAGTTATGAAGGGCAGATTCTTCCTGCATTAGCACAATAACCACTCCTTGCTGTAATTTACTTTAGTAAATGGCCCCAAGAAAGAAAAGAGTGCAAAAATTACAGTTAAAAATCCTTTATTTTTAGTATTATTTGTGAAAAGCAGCTGCTATCATTTGCAGATACTTTGGAATAATAATGATGATAAAATCAAACTTGAGGAAAATGTGGTTTTTTTCCTCCCTTTCTTTCCTGCTGGGTTCTATTTGTGTTCTGTTAGAGGCTGTTGGAATGTTCAGACAGTTTGATATAAACGGGAAAAGGCATGGAATGACTTCAGTGGCCCATAATTGGTGTTTAAATGAGGAATAAAATTAATATTGGGAAAAGCTGAAATGTAAATTTGTATTCTTAGAGTGAGGGTTTCTTCTTAGAACTAAACATCTGAGGGAAACTTTCATAAGCACTCGCTAAAGTTTCTGCACAGAGTGAATGAAAATTTGAGATATTTAATAAATTCTGAGGATCCAAAAGGTCTGAAATAGATTATAACAATTGTTATATTTGTAAACAAGGCATTGAATGGGGGGATGTTATAAATTATGGACGATATTTTAAAAATAGTGCTAACTCCATTGTTATCATATTTTCCTTTATATCTGTTGTGGCAGAACAAATCTAATGGGGCACAACTCTTTCCCTTCTTCTTCAAAATTCCTGGATTTCCAAGATCCTTCCAAATAACAATTGCAACATTTCATAAAATTGTACCAAGCCATGAATTTTGAAGTCTATGCATGCCATTGGAGATATTTTAGATAATAATTTGCTATGTAAATTAAAATACGTTGTACGTGCTGTATACATTTGGCTGCCTAGCAAAAAGGAAATGGTGGCAATTTCCAAAAGCCTCCAACCTTGTCAGAAAATACCAAAGTGCTTCTAAATTTTTACTATTTAAAAAAAATATTAATAAATAAATTGGTAAAAGGTATTTTATTGCAGGGTCTCCCCCTTCAGTCTCTTTGGCCTTGAGCTGAAACACTCTACGAAGGAGCAGTTGGAAACGATCCCCACTCCTTCCCTTCTGTTGTTTCTTTGCCTTGGCTTAAAATTAATCTCGTTTTTAAAAAGAAATGATGCTGCAGACACTTGGAGGCAGAGCCCCAGTTTTCTCTGAGAGCGTGGCCCTTTGCCAGTGTCCGGTGTGACACCAGGGATGTCCCGGCTCACGCAGGGATGGTGGATGAAACACGGCCGTGAAACCTGGATACAGAGCCAGCAGTGAGAGAAGGAAACACGATTTGACATCTTCCATGCCACCCTCCCCACCCCAGCTCCTCGGGGTCATCTCTGCCCAGTGCATTCTCATTGTTTCCAGTAGAGCACCCTGATATTCTCTTTGTGGAAACCTACACTTTGTGCTTAGTACAACGGGATTTCCAATAAGACGTTTTTGTCGCAAAAGAAAACCTCTAAAATAATTTACCCTGCTCGTATCTAGAAGATAGGACAATGCTCAGTTTAACATTAGGTCATTTTAATGATAATATTAGGTGCTAGATAAGCTTAAAATATATCATAGCCTGCAAAAGCCCTCAGATAATCAGCGCATGAGTTGAGTTGTTTTTGAATTGTTTGTCTTTGATTGGTTCTAAGAATTGCGTATTGCGTTTATAAACTCCCAGGGGACGCTTTGGGTATGAACTGTCCTTTACATTTTCACTTATCCAGCCCAATATTCCCTTTCCCATCTCGTCTCCTTGGCTTGAAGTTCTTCAGGACTCAGCAGAAATGTTCTCTGTCAAACACAGCCAGGAGTTATCGCACCCCTGGGGAAACTGGAGCCTTCGTGTTCCCACAAAGTCCTTCCCCCTTTCCCAGTGCTGCTGAAGTGAAGATTTCTGATTTCTTCCCAGCTGCTGCTCCCTCCTTCTCTATTCCTTAGCACCAGCTTTGATATTTCTGCCTTTTGACCAAATTCATCTTCTCTCCAGAAAAAACAAGCAGGGTACCTTGAATATTCACTTTTCTAAATGTTGGAGCCTTCTCTCCATCTGGAATATTTTTGTCAAAGACAAGGAATTTTTTTAATTTTTTTTTTTTTTTAATAATAAAAGCTATATTTCTGGAAAACTGAGGTTTCTTAAGGGACTCAAAGCATTGTAAAACATTTTTTAACTTGGCCACGACACGACTTTTTCAAATAAATTCTGCATTTCTGTATGTGTATAATTTTCTATACTTATCTTTGCGCCTATTTTTCTCTGAGATAAGTAAATCTACTTTTCGAAGAGATTAATTTAGGTAAAACATCCCCCTATTTTTTCATTAATTATATAAAAGAGAACAATTTCTACAACCACAACAATGTAGCTTAATTCCCTGTATAAAAAAAAAATCAGTTTTGTCAGCACACTTTGCTTCCAAGTTTGCTGTTAAACATGGAAGCCAATTCTTTGGGATACCTTCACAGCTTTTCATTTTCTAATTGTCCCACCTCTCCTCAATACCAGGATTTTTTAGGACACCCAGTGAACTCAGTGATGTATCTGGTAGCAATCTAAATTGTGATTAGCCAATGGAATTCTGCATTTCCATTAAGGCTGAAGTCCAGTGTCCCTGAGATTTATATCCCTGAATCTCTCAATTGATTTATAACCTGGTAATCCTTTTATCCCCATTTATATGCAGCATAACTTGACATAAGTGCTCGAATGTCTCCATTAATCGAATCCAAGAGTGTTGGACTGAGGAACTGGAGTAAAAAACTTTTAGGCCCTACTGTAAATACACTTTGTGTCAGGGGAAGGCAGGAGGCAACATGTCCTTGAATTGAGCTTTATGTAAAATGAAGGTGGGGAAAAAAAAAGTCTAACAACTTTTAATGCTATATTTGGAGTGGTTTTTGTAGTAAAAATACATTAAAACACTTTTTTTTTTTTTTCATCCCTTTTCTTCAGCGGATTGCAATGCTATAGGGAGAGATCCAGATGGATTACCTGGTTTGTGGTGCACAGAGGACAATCTTGGTCCCAAACACAATACAGTGGGTTTGCAGGGCAGTTCAAACCACTGGAATAATCAGGAATGATGTATCTGGACTCTGAAAAACATCACAGGAGGTCAGTTAACTCCCTACTTGCTCTTGGAATGTGTCTGCTGCTGTTAAAAACTAGGAAGTTTTCCTTTCCTCCCCTCCAAACCATGCAATATTAACATTTCCCTTCTTGTAGAGCATGGAGTCCCAACACTGCTAATTTTAATTGTGTGATGGGAAATTTAGTAGTTACAGCAGCTTTGCATTATTAGTGCTCCTTCAGCATGGACGTGGGGAGGAGATGGAAACCTCCCTTAGAAGCAAATCCGTGGAGTTTCTCTGACACAAAGGCTCCAACCCCAGCCCCTTTCACGACCTTTCCTGGCCACGTCTGCAGAGGATGGGGCAGCCCCCAGCCACACTTAAATCAAATCTGTGGCACAGCAAACCAAGGAGCTATTAAAATATATTTATTATTCATTATTAGAAAATTGCCTGCGTGTTGTTTAGTGGAGAGTGGCAAACTTACAATTTTGTTGACTCGTTGAAAGTCTACGGTGTGGTGTCCTGCAAACCCCAAATTTGTATTTATAGCATTAATTTTAAAGCTCCGTTTAAGCAATTACATCTGTGTACTAATGAAAAAATGCAGAATAAAGGTAAATGTTGCAGAGTGCTGGGAATCTGCTGGTTGAAAACTCCACTGTGTATCTTGAGATGGAATGTGCTGTTGGGACAGAACCTGATTTAACCCAGAAATTTACAGGTGAGACTGTGGAAGATAATGTGTGCCACTACTGAAGATGTGTTAATAAATTATAATTCTGAATGCTGCATGCATCCCAATTGCCTCTTTAGTAAATACTTAACACATTAAAGACTGCCAGGAAATCAGATGAAATGAAACCAATTTAATTCCTTAATTTGTATTATGTTATGCAATACTACACCGTGTTGCGGCCATAGAAACAAGAAATTGATATTTTCTGAAGCTGGTCTCCTGTTTCTCAGCACTTTGTTGGTGTTCTGGTTCTTCCTTTAGGGACAGAAGGACAAGAAAACTTTCCATCTTCTGGCTGAAAGCTCATTTTAGGCTGTGGAAGGAAAGGAGGTGTAAATAAGAAAGGAAGGATGTCATTCCTACCTTTTTATCCTATCATGAAATAACTTTACTGCCAGTATAATTCCATGAACTTGCATTAAATTCCAAGAGCTACCACTAAATTTTTATATTTAATGCTAAAATTCAGTGTTTTCCCATCACAAAACCTGTTTACAATTTGCTGTGAACACTTTGGATGGCTGAGTTGTTTAAAATGAAACGTGGATTTGAATACACACAGTGTTATTCAGCAAATATCTAGAAATAAAACTGACTGACCACAGCCCATGAGGGGGAAATTCTTCTGTGCTCACTGCATGTGTGGGCTGAGCAGAAAGGCCAGGAGAAATCTGGGAAGTGTGATGGCCATCAGCAACAGCATCATCAAAAAAGCTAATTGACCTGAAAAATGACCACGTGAGGGTTTGGGAGAACGTTTTTGAGAAGATAATTCCATGAAATTAAGGGACAAGTTGAAGAAGGAGTTATTTGTGAGAACTGAAGTAAATCCTTAGTGATTTTCTGAATTTTGAAGCAAACTGATTACAGTTTATAAAATTCTCGAGAATTCACTTGAAAAGCAAAAAAATAATAATATTTTAATTCAGCATCTTTAGATTTCCTCTGTAGTGGGGAGGATTGGGAGCTTGCTGTGGGTCTCAGCAAACAAAGTGAGAAAGGAAAATGAACTCGAGCCCTGGTAATGACCTGGAATGACCCTTTGGTGGTTGGGTTCAGCTTTTGGAGGGAAATGACAAAAACCATTTTTTGGGTATCTATATCAGATACCATATCTGATATATCTGATATACTGTATCAGATATATCAGATATACTATATCTGATATACTATATCAGATATAGTATATCAGATATACTATGTCTGATATACTATATCAACCTGAGAATGACTCAATAGGCTTTTTTTCTGAGTGAAGCCAAGAGGATTTATCTGGTCCTGCCTAAAGGGAAAAGAATGGGCATTGCAATATTCTGGACAAAAAAAAAAAAAAAAAAAAAAAAAAAAGAAATTGAAAAGGATTTAAATATTACCTTAATTTTCTGAGAGCACTATTAATAGGCTTTGTTGGTCCTAAACCCATCTGAGTGACTTTTTAATGATTCATAATTTGGTTTTTCCAGTTGTTAAAAGGAACCAAAGTCAAAAGAACTGCCTTCTGTGTTTTGGCTGTGCGCTGTATAAAATAATTGACTGTCTGCTGAAAAACTGTCTTGTCATATTTTGTAATAAAATAATATTTTTTGTGCATAACTTGACCTGTCCTAGTGAGTTATGCTGCTCATTGTTTCATAGTAACAATTTCCAATGGGATTTTAATAATACTTCTGCTTTGCCATCTTGCACGATGTAAGCTGTTACATTCAATTTGTGAGGAAAATATTCAGGTATAAAACTGGATAATCTGTATCCCTTTAGAATCAAAAGTCACTTTGCCAAAATATTTTAACACATGAAATTGCTCCTTAAGAGATGTTTGCTATGATAAAACGACAGAAAACTACATTTCCATTATAATTATAACTGACTACTGGCGCTAAGTTTTTATAATTTAAAGGTATTCTCAAATCTGACAGCTCTTCCATGTTGAATTATGCATTTCTGGCTCTTAAATAGTTCTGCTGGCATGAGACAGCTGAGATGAAGTTGTCTTTCTAAAATAATTGCTCCATGGAGCATCCATTATACCTTCAGAAAAAATGTATTACTTGACTTCTACAAATTATAGACTAGCCTATAATGGGTATTTTTGACAGCTATTAGCTTTTTTTTTTAAAAAAAAACCTGAACAGTAAAATGAGTATTGATATCACTCTGCCGTGTCTTGCATGTTAATACCAACCTTTTCTGTGCTCCATTTCTAAGGCATGATGTAATCATTAATTACAATAATATTGATGTAATTGCACTCATCCCAAGCTCCCTCCCGTAATGGCAACGTGTGATTTTTTTATTTTTTTATACAGTACTACTCAACTCATATTTCCTGTTCTTGGAAAAAGGAAAAAAAAAAGACCCAAAACCAACTTAAACACTTCAACAGAAAATCCTGTGCTGTGTTTTGATATCAACACTGCTGAGGATGAAAATGTCTGGGAATTGAGTGGAGAGTTGAGCCTTTCATGTGTGTTATTGGGACTAATCTCAGAGACCACACCATCTAAAGTCATGCAAGAAGAGGCAGGAAAAGATGTTCTGCTGCCTGAAACTCTCATTTTTTGGAAGTTTAAATACCTCCAACAGATATTTCTGCCTGCAGCAGAAGGAGCTGGTGTATTTACCCCTCTGTGGTGGATTTGCAGTTTCAGATCCAGCTGTAGTGCTCTGTCATTCTGCACTGTGTTGATGCTGGCAGTTCCCAAAATGTTAAAAGAGAAGTTCCTGGGGTGGGGGGAACAGAAAAACTCACTGAACCTACTCAATAACAGGAACTTTTTATGTTAAATATATATGGCTCATATTTTATCTTGTGTCTAGGAAGTGACGTAGCTAAACTGTAACAACACAATTGTATAAAAAAATAGATGAACAGACTGTCATAATTACAGCTGAATATATTAATTTACAGTGGTGTTCGCCACAAAAACAAGGGATTCTCCAAGATTTTCTTCACTCTGCACATCAGTGGAACAGCAGGACTGATCCAAATCTCTGTTTCTTTGTTAATTTGGTGCCTGAGTGAGAAGTGTGGGTCTGGGAGGCTGCAGTGCCTGTTGGTGTGGGGAAAGAGGAGGGAACAGGAGGTGTGGCTGGGAGGATTGTTCCTGCCTTTGGACTATTCAGATGGAGTCTGGATGCTCCTACCAAGTGTTGGTCTGTGCTAAAGCCTTTCCTGTGCTCCTGGGAAAGGCTTTCCTGGGTAAGGAAAGGGTGAGATCAGATTAATTGAGTTGCTGTGTGAATTGAGGAGAAATTCACTCTTAGGTTCCATTTTCCCTGCGTGCTGAGAAAATCTGACTTCTGTAAAAATCTCAGTCATGAGATGCTGGTGAGCAGGTGTAACTTGAGTTTCAGGGATGCACAGGGACAGCTGAACAGGAATGAAAGATAAACTCGTGTTTGGACCTGCAGCTCCTTCCCATGTCCTCTGGTTTCTTGTCACTACTCCAAACATCCAGATCAGCTCGTGAAGAGCACTCAAAGACCCAAACTTCCTTTTCCAAGTCGACATTTCCCTTCTCCCCAGATCATGGCTACTCCACATGCTTTGAAATAAAATGAATGCCACAACTGGAAACATTGACAACTGTAAAAGTGCCCAGTGTTGATGGAGCAAACCCCAGGAATTCCACTGTAATCTCACAAAATAGATGGGACGGTGCTGCAAGCAGTGCAGCACAAACTATATTTAGAAGCACCACAATTATTACATAATACATCATGCAGCCCCTCCAGAGATGGCTTTGCCAGAGATTATGGGCTACTTTGGAAAGTCATTAAGGACCTATTAGTTGCCCAACTGGTCCATCCATAACTTTCAATAATGTCCTCTCTGGAGCATTATTTTCTTATCACATGATATCTGTAGGAAAGGAGCTTAAGCTTTCAATTCAGGACTGTTGAAAGAAAAAGTAGCCTTGACATCTTGGCTATTTTATAATTAATATCTTTATTATACTTTTGACCTGAGTTTTACAATTATTGGAGGAATAAATCAATATATCTGCTGAGATTTATGTATTATTTTGTTTGTTTTCCTTTTTTTCCCCCCCTTTCCATTAGGTAATTTCTGAAGCAAAGGCCACAATATGTTTTCCCATGTTAATGGAAATCTGCTGGGGTAAATATAAAAGAGATAACGAGTTCAGAATTTGGCATGGGTTTGTGAACTGAAACAAAAAACTGGCGTAGAACCATAAACCCCCTCTGTTGGTGAGTTCTCTTTCAGCAGGAATGGTTGGAAGGTTATCACCTCTTGAGCACACAACGCAGAAAACTTGATTAGGAATTTGGGGAAAGTCATATTATTGTTTCAGAGCCATGAGCCAGTATCCTGTTACATGAGGGGCTGCAGAGGAACAGCCCACACTTGAATAAATGCTGACTGCTGCAGCTTTTAAAGCAATCTGGATTTTTAACATTGAAGTTCATTAGAAATTATATAAAAGTGACAGAATTTTCACCTATAAAGCAATATTCTTTACCATTTTTGGTATTTGTGAAGAGGCATTATGCAGCCTGAACTTTTGGTAATTTCTCATTATCTGAGCATGAGAAATTTTGGATTCGGTTATGAGTGCCTGAAGTGGTTCAGGTGAGCTCTTAAATGCTGTGACATGGATCTGATTTCCCTTGCAGTCATTCACCCAATGTCTGATTCCATGTTAAATATATGAACAAACATTGTTTTCTGCAGCTTGTAAAGCAAATTTGTGTAGGAATGATGTTCACTAAGTGAAGAAATTATTTTTACTGCAGTGCAAGACAAAGTTATTCTTCTAAAAAGTTGATAATTAAAATAAGAACCTGAAAAATGCATTCTTGGAATGGTTGCACTGTTGCTAATACCTATAGAAACTATGATATTACAATCTATATCCTACTGGTTCAACAGATGCAAAATGTTGGCATGGTACATGGAACTGAGGAATAACTGAGGATATAAGTGCATTCATAAATAAGCTTTTATACTTTTCAAGTTGCTGATATAAAATAATAGAGAATCATTAATGTTATTATAGTTTTGAATAATACATATAATTTTGCATCTGCTTTAAAAAAGAATGAATGGCTGCATACAGTGAAAGTCAATGAAGATCCAGGACCATGAGCTTTTCCAAGCACAGAATAATAATTTTAGGAGTAGTGTTAATGCCATTAATGAGGAAAAATGTATAGAATTAAAAGTTTGCTTTATTATTTACTGTAGGTGTAAAATCAGAGCTGTTTTAGACCAAATGGGCTGTCAAATCCTTTAATCCTGGGATAGCAGAGTGTACTTTTTGTGTGTGAGTCTGAGATTTTCCCTGGCCTGCACAGCAGCTCCGAGGTAACGTGTGGGATGCAGCTTGTCACTCTTTTATAATTTATTATTAAAAAATAAGAATAAAAAATAATCAAGAAACATCTGATTAAATCAGGGAAAAGTTACTGCATTATTAAAATGGGTGATTTTTTTTTTTCCTTTCCTATGGTTTGTCAAATTTCTAAAATATTATATTTCTCTTCAGCTAGAGTTCCATACTGTGTAGCTCAGAGATAATCCCTATGGTCTTGGCATATGTTACTTAATTGTCTCAGAAGGAAATACCATAAATACCATGCTGTCATCTCCCATGGGCATTTGCTCATCTGTCACAGTGGGAGCTCCAGACTGGGTGAGGTGCTCTAAGACATTTCTTAAACTATGTAAATCACAGCCATTTCTCCTTCCTACTTCCCAAATGGTCAATTATGTATAAACATGTGTTAATAAAAATTTGCTTCTTTTGCCTCCGAGGTACCCACCCAGAAAGCTGAGGATGATAAACCATAAAATGCCATTATTATGTGATTCAACCTATGACATAAATTACTGCTTTAAAATGCCAGCATGGATAGGGAAGTCTGGGCCCAAAGCAGGAGCAAAACAAAACCATCAATAAAAGTCATTAAAGAAACAGGAGAAGATTTCTCTCTCTCTCTTTTAAGGCATGAGGTTTATATCTACCTACAGAGAGAAAAGCAATTAAAAGATGATGCTGAAAGTGTGCTAAAGGCTATTTAACACATTTGCTGCTTAATGACCTCTACACAGGTTCTGCTGCCATAAAAGAGAGAAAACAGCCCAAGTCAAAGGGATGCAGACAACTGCAGTGGAAATTGATACAAACAGATAACAGAAAGGTTCAAAGGTGTCCTGTGTGTGGCTGCACCAGTGAATAACCAGGGAACTCCAAGAACTGGAAGGAAAACACTTTCTATTAAAATAATCCACGTTTGTGATGTGGATTTAATCTTTACATCACCCCACGTCGAGCATCTCTTATTTCTCAGTCACTTATCTCCCTCTCTAAATCATTCCTGGGCTGTGCCTGCACACGTATTTTGGGCATTTTGAAACAAAATCTCAGCTTGGATTTACAGTCACCCATATTTAATATATGGCCAGTCAATAAGGTATTACAACTGACACTGCAGTATTGATTAATGTTCCTTAAATATCCTAATGGTGAAACATTTCTGATGGAGGGAGGAATTGGGTTGGCCACATGTGCTGCTGCTCTAGCCATGGGGAGTATGGAAAGAGTGTTGGGTCAATTTATGGACAATTTTATATTATTGTTGTTTTTTCCTGAGATAAATGACAGTCGAGTGTGTGAGCCAAATATCTTCAGAGCCAGCTGATCAAGACACAATTTCAGGGGCAAGGTAAAGGAGATATTGCATAGAAATAACCCAAAATCTTGGTCTGGAAATCACTTAGAGGAGCTGAGGTTGAGTCATTTGTAGGAAAAACGTGGCAGTGAATTTTCTCAGAGTGAGGAGAGACTTTCTATAATTTGTTTTGTTGAAAACAGAAGGTTTGAGCTCTGAAATGATGCTTTAAAAGTGGGGGCCAGAGCGTCACACGAGGAAGAGATGGAGTCAGGATGTGTCACTGCCTTGGGATTGACTCCTTTTCCCAAACCTCCAGTGCAAATCTGACAGGCTGAACGTGTAGGAAATCCTCTTCCTTCCCATTCCCAAACAACAGCATCTCCACTCTGATTTCAGGCTTCTCTGCTGGGGGTTGCTCTCTTTTATCCGAGTCTTTAGAAAACTTTCACAATGCAAATGAGTTTTTTCACCAGAGTGCTTTCATTTGGAAGAGGAGGGGGATGATTGGAAGTGAAGAAATTTAAGTTTTTATTTCCCCATTCATGTTTCATGGCTTAACAAGCATCAATGTGTTATTTTTTATTTTGTGGTAAGAGCTCTGTGAGATAAAGATTAAAAGGATAAGTTGTTAGGTTTTGGTTTTTTTGTGGGGTTTATTTTTTGTTTGTTTGTTTTGTTTTTAATGTTATAACTTTCTGGTCATACAGGGTCAAATAGGAGGAATTATAATTAATTTTTAGGTTTCTCCTTAAAGAAAAAAAGCACATTGTAATATGAGGCATTTGACTTTTATTACCATTCATCAAAACTGGCTTTTGGCAGCATTTTATCACCACCAAACTCATTGGCATATAAAAAAAACCAATACATGTGCAGTTCTGTGAAGCAGGGAGGGAAATGTGATGGGAAGGTCTCTTACATCACTTGAGCAAGTTGTTTCTTTTTTTATTTTCCAACCAAATAAAACTGTAGCGGCGCCATTCGGGTTTCTGTAGCTAAAGGCCATCGTAAACCCCTGTTTTCATGGGGTTGTAGATCGTTACTGAGCCATTAAAAACCAAACTACCTTTAAAACTGGTGTTTTGTGGAGGGCTCAGCTTGGGAAGGGGAATGTGCCGGCATATTTTTAAATTAGAAAAGATATTTCTCGGTTAAAAAGGTCAGGCAGCTAATATTTATTTACACTGCTCAATTTTAAGGCCATTGCATCTTAGTGTTCAAGCCTCTATATATGAGGAGTTTTTTAAAGTGTCCATTTGTCTTTTTTGTTCCCAAAATCTAGTTTTGTGGGAAGGCATTAAGTTAATAGTAAGATTTATTATGTCCTGATTGCACACAGACATGAACTTATGCACAATTTTATGTACTTGGAATTTTACCAGGGATGGAGGAGAGCTCCATCCATCCCTGCTGCTTCTGTGGGGCTGGAAAAGGAACATTTTTCTACCCAGAACCTTTTTGTAGCCAGCACCTTTCATTCCATGATTAGATTCCACCAATATCTGCCATTACAGCAGCACTTAAATTATGGCAATAATGAATAACCATAATTTTATTGCAAGTCCATGATTTGGTTGGCTCAAGTGTCTGCAGAGAGGAGATCCTTCAGTTCTTTAATGTTGTTTTCCAAACATCTGTCTGGATGTGGAACTTTTTTCTCCATCTTTTTATAGGATCTCACGAAATCTTCTATAACCTACATAATTAGGAGCCCTTCAAATGCAGTTGGGATTGTGGTGCAAGCAAAATCTTTCCTTGTGAAGTAGGTGGAGTGTTATATTTACTGTGGGAGGAGCAAACATCTTGATTATTTTATTGTGTCACAGTGATGTAAAATTATTAAACAGGATCATTTGAACACAACATTTTTCACGTGTGTTCCATGTAGAAAAGCCCATGTAATTCTAATTTTCCATTTCAGCCATCTGCCCTATCTTCTCTAAAAGGAAACATTTATTCTTTCAGTGGCATCATTAATTTCCTTGTATTTCACCTAAATAATGGCACATTAAAATGAATAAAAATAAGGGTGGTGGTATGAAGAAGGTGCTCTGAACTGGGTATCTGATTCTGGGATATTCATTCCTTAATCAGGGGTGCAAATTGCATCAGCTGCTCTGTGACCTTCAAAGCCCAATTATTCTCAGGTAATAATGTGCACCTGAGTTATAAAATGGAATTATAAACTGTGTGGCCTTCTGATTGGAAAATCACAAGGAAAAGTGAACTCCACCAGGAGGAAAAGGAGGAAAAGTGTCACTCCATCACTAATTTTCTAATTTGAGTCCAGTTAAAATGTCTGATGAACCTTATATAAGCACAAACTAGATGCATTCTTTATTCTGCTGTGCTGCTGTAAGAAAAAGATTAGAAGAAAACAGAGGATAGGAGATCAGAAAAATCAGGGATATATTGGATATCAGCCTGTGCTGAGGTGAGACTGATGCATGTCTGAGATGGTGAGAGGGTGGAACAAGCAGGGAGACACAGGAGGGGATGGAAGGACGTGCTGGAAGCTCAATCTTGCCTGGCTATAAACTGTGGGATAAACACAGTTCTGTGTGAAGAACCCACAAAAATCTTACTGCTGGACATTTTCTTGTGGGGCCAAAAAGGCACGAGGTCCTTCCCTTCAAAAGCCCCTTGGAAAACTTTAAAACCCCCTCAGCTTGGTGTAAGTGAAGGGCAAAGCCCAGGAATGGGACGATTTCAATTTTATGCTTTTTAAAACCAGCCCTGGGTGCTTATTTCACAGCATATTCCTGGAACCGAGGCGTGGGTTCAGCAGAGCATGGTTTGTGTCCCAAAATCTGTGGGACTTTGCCACGGGACATTTAATGTTGGAGGGCTGGGAAGTGGGGATGTGTGTGGAGCCCAGTGCAGCACACGTGGAAGGAGCTCTCACAGCTGCAAAATGCACAAAATCCCCATTTCTCCCCCGTTTCTCTCCACAATTCTGCTGCTGAGGTTGAATTTGCAATTTTCACGCGTAACTGGCAGGATGAGGCAGGATTGTGTTGAATGCTAAAAGAAAAATATTTCTTTTCAAGCTCTTTTCTTTCACGTTTCTTGCCTTACAGATATGGTAGATCTGTTTGCAGCAGCAAAAAGGCAGAATTTAGCACTCGGTGGCAGCTGCCAACATGAGCAAGGTCCTCGGGATGCTGGAGGGGCAGGGAGAGATGAAATGCCCTTTGTGGAGCTCTACCTGACTTGTAAATATTGTTTATTGTGTGGCTTTGTCCAGCAGCTGCTTATTTCTCCTAAATAACCTCACAACTGCACAATTTCAAGAGAGAAATCAGCTTGCCTAGCTCAGAAAGCTGCATGTATATCTTATATATATATATATATATATACACACATATATACATAGATATTTTAATTTTTTTCCCTGCTAAAGCCCCTATAGAAGTACATTAATATACTTGAAGAATACTAAAAATGCACCACATTTTCAGAGAGGCTCTCATTATTCCAGGAAGAGTTAGCCTATCCGAATTAGATATACATTAGCAAAGGGATTTGGGTAGACATGTCTATATGGATTAAACAGAGCTGCATTTTGCTTTCCTGAGGTTTTTTTTTTTTTTCCTTTTTTTTTTATTTTTCCCCCTCTTCTTCCCTCCTCAATCATAATGAGAGGTGATTGCATTTATTTGGGCAAAATCCAAGCTGAACCCAGCAGAGGATATTTTCAGAGTTATCCTTTTTAGATATTTGCCATATCAACCGAGATCTGTTTTTAGGCCCAGTTATTTAAGGCTGCCTTAAAGACTAATGAAATAGAGTGTGATGGATGTTACCCCGTTTCAGGGACTTTAAAGTAAGTTACTTTTGGAAATACAGAAGAAAAACCCAACCCTATAATCTTCAAGCCCCTCTTTGGTCCTGCTTTTCCAGATCATACATTTATTTTCAGTAGGAAGATGCTCTGTGAAATGTATAAATTAATCTTCAAAAATAAAAAAGGAGCTGGTTCTGAATTTTCCTAACTAAGGAGAGATTTGTACTCGAAGAGGCAGGCTGGAAAGGCACTTTTAAAATGCTGCTTTTTATTTTATTACCTGTTGTAAAGGTAAGATTTTCCAAGTGCCCAAGTGAATTAGGAGCAGAAATGGGAATCCTCCCCCAGTTTGTGTCTTGATGTGACAAAGGGTGTTGCTCCCATTTTGTCACCTTCTTCTTTGCAAAGCCAAATATATTCAGGCTTTGAAACCCGGAATCCTGCTTGGTGTTCTCTGAAGATTACAATGTTTAAAATGATTATTATTATTTTTACAACATGGTATACTTAAAAAAAATAGCCTGAGATTAATTTATCAGTTTTTAGATAATTTTTGTGTTATAGTTTTAGGAAGACTAAAACAAATCTCCCACATATATTTGGGAGATTTGTTTATAGATACCTCTATGCAGTTATTTTAGGAAAATCCCCTGAAAGTAATAAGTTATTAGAAGTGACATTCTTTAAAAAAAAAAGATTGTGTGCTCTTAAATTTTTAGATTATGATATAAAATACTTTAAATTTTTTGGCTTACACACTTAGCTTATGATATACAAATCCAGCATTTCTTTGCAAGGTTATTTGTTCTTTTTTATTTAAGCCGTGCTTTAATTTTTATGTTTCTATTTCCTCATTAGAGAAAAGCGGTTTGATTTTTTTTTTAAATTTAAGAATACAGCACATATTTAAAATTGAGTGAGTCCAGTGGTTTCAAGGTTTATTTTTAGTGTTCATTTGTATTTCTGTGGTTTGACAATTGTTCTGTCTCTTCTGTTCAAGTGCAAGCGTTACCTATCAGGCAGAAACATCTCCATGTAATGCAGCAAAAATACAATGGAATGATTGCTAACTTTGCAGAGAATAAAGTAAATAAGGATGACACTTGAAAAACCTAATTTACACCTGAAGAGGGCCTAAAAACGAGGAAAAAAAAGAAAATTTTTTATGTCAGTTCTGGGTCTTCAGTTCAACTGCGTATTCATAAAGAGAAAACGCTGCTCAAATGAGCTTTAAGGATGTGACTTGAAAGGTCATGAAATTCAGATTTACATCTAAAATTCATCGTGTTGTTCCTCTCTGTAGCAGAGATCTCGTAACAAGGAGTGATGTTACTCACAGGGCTGCGGCTCTGGTCGCTCTGGAGGATAAACCCAAGTGGAATTCCTGTGGAAAACCATTTTATCAAACTGTTACAATTCCTCAGCCTGCCACCAAATCCAGGCTCTGTTTGTACCAGTTCCTAAAATGCCCATTTTTTTTATTAGCAATCTGGGCAATTTAAATTTTGCAATTTTAAAACGCCGCTTCCATATTTTCCCTCCTCAGCTAAAGGACTTAAAATTAAATGTTGTTTCTTCCTCGCAGCCTGAAAACTTCTGAGCTGCACTGGAGGGATAAAATGATATTTGAATAAGAAAAATGAGGAACGCATTAAAAATTGCTCTTTAGGATGAATTTGAGTTAATTTTTTTCCATTTTTTTGGGAGTGTTTTTTTACAATACTTTTTCTCCCTGCTCTCCATATGTCCGTCTGTGAGTTTGGTGAAAATTTGATTCTGAGTATGAAAACTTTCCAGGTTTATTCCCATGTAAAGTTTTGATTTCGACGGCTTGGCATTTTCAGCCGTTTTGCTGGAAAAATCTTTATGCACTTAACGCAAAAAGAATGAAAACAGTGATGCAGAGACTGATTCATTTAATACCTTTTTTTTTTCCCCCCTTTTTTCCACATGCAAGGAGCCTTATTTGATGAAATTCAGCCCACAGTGTTCAAGAAACTGTCTGCATTTTTTAACTATTTTTGTCTGTCGCTGGAAGAGTCGTGGTGGGTGATGCAAGTGCAAACTCAGTGCATATTCTGCCATGGAAAAGGAGAGAAAAGAGGCAGAAGTATAAATAAAACCTCAGTTGCAGAAATGAAATATTTAGTTGCAAAAGAGGAATTATCTATCTCGACAATACTTTAGGAAAATTAACTACTTTTAGGCTTCCTATTTCTGTGATATCTGGGCAATTCAGATTTATTTTCCTCTTCAGATTTTCTTTGCTCAGTCCTGAGCAAAAATTTCCACAAACTTAGGATAGAGTTGTGGAATTGTTAAGTTTGGAAAAGATCATTAAGTCCAACCATTAACCTAAACATGAACATTTACTTTCACACAGAAATCCTCTGGTGGAGAAGGCAACTAAGCCCAGCAATCAAATATTCAAAATCCTAATCATGGTGTCAGTCCTCAGAGTTATAACTAATCTTTCCTCATAAAACACTTTTATCAACCCTTTCTGAAACAGCTCCACATCCCTGTGTGCAAACAAATGCTCTTATGTCTACCTTAATGTCATTTATGTCTGAAAAAAATTGAAAAAAGGATTCAAATTAGGAATTTAGGGATAAACTTTGGGATATTGCAATAGGGGGGGCTGTCTTTGCCATGTGATCACTTTTTTATTCTGAATTCCAGCTCTTTCTCTTCTAAACACATTTGCCTCTTGTCAGTCTAAACTAAAAATTCCTTTAGCAGAGGCTCCACGAGGCATTTTTTGTGTCCACAGTGCATTGATTTCAGCCTTCTGGCTGTAACCAATTTATTTCTGGTTGCACGTAGTTCTTGTATTCCAATATTGGGTGTAGATTGCTTTAGTTAGCAGACTTTGTCAAGAAATACTCCTGAAAATAATGTTAATCATTATTCTGCCTTCGTTTTGCCACATATTTAATTTACAATAGATTAGTGCAATGACTTCATTGTAGGTATTTAGAGTAGATTAGTAAATTCATTTGTGCTGATTGAGGCCCCATTGATTTGTGATGATTGGTTCCATGGAATATACATCTGACCTGAAAAAGTATAACCATGCCAGGGCTGTCTTCCTGTTATAATTGTGTGGGCTTCTTCATTGGGTTATGTGGACATTATTGCAATTGAGCTAAAATAGGTCTGTTTTTCACTGTGCACAATTTAGTCATGCATCAATACATTTTTAATTAAAAGTGTATGACAGGTAGAATAGTAGAGTTAACTCCACATAATTTTCTAAAGCAGGCCGTTCCCTCAAAGACAAGTAATCGGAATCTGTCTCACTTGGTCAGGGAATGTATGATTTTTTTTTATTAAGATATGTGATTAAGCATCTAAAAACTTTCTGCCAAATTGTCAGATTTTGGTTGTGAACACCATACTGTGAATATTTCAAGTTTATAATAACGAAGTGAGGCATTCTTTTTGACAGGAGGAGAGGAGGAGTTCCCTGGAGAAGCTGATGAGCTCATTTTGTAGAAATAGCCTGCGTGTTTGGACTTGGGATCACCTGGCTGGTTGTGTGTCAGGGCTGGAGCCACTGCAGAGGATCCAGGAATGGCACTGGGAGAGCTTCTCCCAGGTTCAGAGCCCTGGAAAGAGTTTGTTATTCCTGCTCCATTTCCTTACCCAACACCATCTAAGGAACTGGAAGAGTGTTTCATGCCAAAATGGACAAATCATGAGATGTTGACTCGTGAGAGCCACAAAGGGTGTGGATGCCCCTGGATCCTGGAATGTCCAAGGCCAGGCTGGATGAGGTTTGGAGAACCCTGGAATAGTGGAAAGAATCCCTGCCATGGGCAGGATGGAACTGGATGAACTTTAAGGTCCCTTCCAACCCAAACCAGTCTGGGATTCTGTAACTCTGGTGGGGCAGATCGTGACCTACCTCAGTAGTGCAAACAGCTGTTGAAGGATTTTGCCCCTGAAATGGCTTTAAGATGGTTTTATGAGGATGTAAAACAGTTATGATGATAAAAAAGCTTTATCAGCCATTTGTCTTCCTCTGACTTAAATACCAGAGCTGATGCTGGGGCCTGGAAAGGCCGAGAGTCTTGACATAACAAGGAGTTGGTAAAAGCTGGATGAGGCTCCAGAGTGTCCTGAACCATGGCTGTGTGGCTGAAACACAGGAATAGGTAAAAAAATCAATGTGATTCCATGCCTGTGCATTCCCCTTGTCTCTGGTAAAAATCTGGTCTAAAGCAAAATGAAAGGTAAATATTGATTATGAAGGTAGAGGACATAAATGAATACATATGTAAGTTTATATAAATGGAGAAATAATAAGATTTGGGCACCCAGAATAAAAAAGAGAGCTAATTAAAAATTAAATATTTTCCCTTATTTTATTGAATGAGTTTAAAAATCATCAAAAGCTTTTTTTTTTTTTAAGGCAAACCCAAAACTCTCTGCTCAGATTCATTGCTCTGATAGATGTGAAAAAAGGACAAAGCTGCCTATGTATCATTTCTCCAGTTAACATTTTCTGCAGTTTCCTCTTATTATTTTGCCAGACAAAATGATGAGTGGTATTTCTGTGTCCTGATATTTGGGCACATTATGATTCTGCTTGTGTGAGTGGTGTGGAAAAGCCATCGATACTCTCCCTGCCCACATAATATTTCTCCAGTTCTGAGTGTTTAATGAGAGCACCCTGGAGGAGTTTCCCTGATTTTGGTAGATTAAGGGTCTTAACTTTAATATCTACATGAATTTTAGCATGGCATCCTTTTTCAGAACTTCCCAATTTCCCTTATTTCCCTTTTTTTTCCCCCATTTAACAACCAAAACCTTTGTAGTAATGCTACCACCACTTCCACTGGCTTCCAGAAGCAATTGGGCTTTCATCTGCTCCTTGAATTAAAAGAGGTTTGGCCAGCAAAAGGTGATGAACTTGTCCTGTGTTTTATTATTTTTGTTTTATTATTTTTGTCATGAAAATATCAAGAATGAAATAAACCACAGCTACTACTCATTCATGTTCCAGAATATCATTGTGTCATTTTTCAGATAAATAAGTTGGTATAAATTTTGGAAGGGTTCAAGGCAAGGTTGGATGGGAGTCTGAGGAACCTGGTCTAGTGGAAGATTCCCTGGATTAGAAGGAGATGAGCTTTAAGGTCCCTTCAACCCAAATAATTTTATGATTCTCTGATTGGACTGTTCTAATTATCTTTCCTGTAGATGTTGTGGCCTGGAAGACCACAATGAACATGACCAGCTGTGATTTGGAGCTGCTTTAAAAAGCCTTCTCCTGTCTGTAATTACACCATGGTGGCTGAGGGAAGAGAATACAATATCCTTAAAAAATCACTTTCCACTTAGCTAAGTGTATAAACTCTATCACTCATTAATAGTAAATTAGTGGATGATTTTTGCAGGAAGTCGTTAGAGTACACGCTTGAGGTTTTGGGTGGCAGACATTGCCGTGAATGTCTGGATTGTTAAAAATTCTTTCATTCCCATAGCTCTCAAATCAGAGTTTCTCAAGTAGGTTCCTAACAGAAAAAAAAAAAAAGAAAAACGAATTCCAAATGAAACACTTTGAATTATGACTTTTGAATTCTTGTTATTTGTTTTCCAACAGAAATGGAAGGCAAAAAAATCACTGTAAGTTTAAATGAAGTATTTGTCTTTGTTTTCCTTCAGTTTTCTGTACTAAAAACATTTTATTTTGAAACTGTTTTTTTTATAATATTTAAAATATTTATTTTAGTGATTTGCTTCCTAAACTGTGGCTCTCATTTAACATAATTTTGTTTGCTCCAGAATGTTCTCTCTAGTTCAGACACAGGAAGTGCACAGTGAGATTCCTCTCTGCTTTTAGGTGTGCTGTTGTAGTTACACTTGAAATACTAAATATTTGGGTAGGATATCCTCCCTCTTTTTCCTTTTTTCCATGCACACCACATTGGAGAAAATATGGAGAAAACTTGGATTCAGTTTCATTCTTTGTGTGTCCACCTGTACCCCCCAACTCAGAGAGCAAAAAATCCCCCAAAACTCAGATCTGGGTTTATCAGAGAATTCTCTCATCAGCTTGGAGAAATCATGTAACCTCCCCACGTCTCTGTGAGATGAAGATAACACATTATTTCTCTCTCTTTTTCTTGGTTTGACTGAAAATTTCTCAAGGCAGAGCTGCCCAGGCTGTGTCTGAGCAGAGAACGTCTCACAATGAATTGGAAGTTCGGCTCCAGGCACATCAGCATTACTACAATGCAGATTAATATATTTTTTCCCCCTCTTCTTTCATTTCTTTAAAGAAGATACAATCTACCTCTGCTTGAGCTCTGCCTGAGGTATGAAATAAGTGTAAAAGTTCACGTTTTTAGCAGCAAGATGTTTCTTAATTAGAGCTCTTCTTATCAGCCGACTTCTTTTAACCATTTAGATTTAAATTTAGTCAGGGTCTCCCATCTGCCATAATCTTTTCATTTTCCCCCCCCATTATTAGTGTATCTGAATTATGTGCATTTCTTTGTGGGTTGCTGTGGAATAATTCTTCCTCCTAACTAATAATGGCAGAGGGAAGATGGAAAGGTGCATTCTGCTCCTGATATGATGAATATTAATTTGGTGCAGAGCAAACGAGATCTGCACTTGCAGGAGAACTTAGCCCATGACTTTCTGGAGTGGGGAGAGATTTTCTACAGAAACCTCTAAACATGAAAGGACACCCCCCCTGCAAACCCCCCCATCTCCCCCAGAGATCCAGGAAAACCCCTAATTAAATGAATTAGAATATAAGGGCTATAAAATTACGTTTCTGCTCTGCCACAGCAGAGTTCCCAACCCTGGGGACATTGTGGAGCCAGTGATCAGAAGTATAAATGAACTCTGACTCTGATAACTTGGAGTCCTAACAGAGAAAGAACGGTGGAAAGTTTTCCAGAGAGGCCCCAGAGATAACAGTCAGAATTATATAATGTGCATATATATAGGACAAAAAAAGAGACAGCGATTTTCTCCTTGGGGATGGCAGCTTCAACTTGGAATGTGACTTCAGTGAAATTTGTTGTGATTTGGAGACAAAACTAATGACTGCTGGCCAAATCTGGACCCTTGCATGGAGGCTGCCTGGCCGGGGATTTGCAGGGATGCTGTTTGCAGGAGGCAGAAGCACATCAGAGCTGCTTTGTAGATATTGCTAAGCCCCTTAGTTCTCTCCGAAAGAGGGGATTTGGAGCAGGGAATCCTTGGAATTGACACATTAATTTTCTCCTGTCCATGGCCTGTGCTCAAACTTCTGCTTGGGAAGTGTAGAGATCGCTGCCTTTCCTCCTCTTTGTGGGTCCAGGCTACTCCTGCTCTGACAAAGAACAGGGAAAAATAAAACAAACCAGAACTGACCAAGTCAAAGATTAAATAATTTCTTTAAATTTTATTAAAGGATTTTTCTGTGAAGGCTTTAGAACTTTTTATACATATTTAATTTATTTTAAAAGCACAGCACATATTAAAATAGATCCCCAAATGCATACAGAATCGCCTATTCCAGAAATATTAAAAGGAAGGCAGCTCTTTTCTGACATTGAAAAGTTTTTGGAGTCCATCTGCCAAGTTTAGGGGCAAATTTTATCTCTGGATGTGCATCCTGGGTTGTTGTCATGCTAACCTGGAGGGATACAGTATGCACTGAAATCCAGCAGACTGTCTTTATTTTGAATGTTATTTACAAAGCCCGTGAAAAATCTGACATTCATCAAAAGCTACGGCTTGGCCATGCTGAACATTTGCTTTGTTGTCGGGGAGAGTGGTCACTAATCCTTGATTGTCTTCTGAATTATTTGAGGACTTAACTATAGTTAAAATGTGACCTGAAACCAATGCCTTTAAGGGAGATGAAATTGCTTGGCTGCCACAGAAATACCAGTACAAGTCAAGAAAATCAGTTGCTTTCTCTAATCTCCTTTCCTTTGGAAACTTTGCTAATGAGATCAATTCCAGAGACAGTTGCCTTGATCCACAATGGTAAAAGTCTTTCTGTCGGCAGCTAAATAAAGCGGGATAACCTGAAGCTATGTTAAAAATTGGGAGTATAATGTGAGGTGAACAGACAACCTGGCTTTGCTGAGGCAGAGCAGAGCCCTGAGTGTGTCAGATTTGGTTTGACTGCTAAAAATGGCCTCTAACTGTGCTTTTACCAGGACATCCTCCCCTTCTGTCCTGCTGCAAACCAGAAACCTCGGCCGTCATCAACCTGACAGATGTGGTCCCAGCTGGTTTTGTAACTCAGGGGTAGGTGAGGAGGGAAGAAAGCACTGGGAAATATTCCCTTCAGCTCAACCTTTAGGGGCTCAGCTGAAAAATCAGATCTTTGAGCATATTGGGGGCTAATTGTCCACTCAGTATCTTTCTGTGGGCTCAACCATCAGCAAATATTTGTTTTAAAAAACAGAAATGAGGTATTTGGTTCAAGGTAAAAAAAAAACCCTCAGAAAATATCCCTGGCAGATCCTGTTTTCCTAGGCTGAAACTAGGAGTGAGAATGTATTTTGGGGGTTGAAATTAGGTGACCTTTAAGGTCTCTCTTAACCCTCTTAACTCTCTTAATCATGGAATGATTCTATTATATTAATATATAATGTAATAAATGTAATAAATGTAATATAATATAATGTAATATAATGTAATATAATGTAATATAATGTAATATAATATAATATAATATAATATAATAGATATAATATAATATATAATATAATATTATATTATATATATAATATAATTTCTATATTTCTAAATATAATACACAATACAATAATATATTATAGATAATACAGACAGTTATATTTTAATATTCTATAATTTAAGAAAATATAGATTATAGAATATATAATAATATATTTAATAATTATTATAATACTTTAAATAATACTTTAAATAATACTTTAAATAATACTTTAAATAATACTTTAAATAATACTTTAAATAATAATAATATTAATAATAATAATAATCTATTATATTATTATAATCCCTGGCAAACCAGAGGGCATGTGGGTCCTGGATTATGCCCCACCCAAGCATTCCAAGCTCTTGGAACACTGTTGGAAGGAGCAAGAGGTACATGGAGAATGAACAGGAATTATGAGCTTGGGCATCTATTAGCAGTGGCCAGGTTGAGGTTGAGTCAGGTCTAAGGGATTCTGGACATGGTGCCTCTGCAGAAATGTGAAAAGCTGGGATATCTTTTCCTTAATAACTTTTCAGTGCAGGGGAGCAGAATTAAGGATATTGGTTGTGTTTTTCCCTAATAGCAGGCCCTTTCTAACAATAAACGTAACTCAGCGGAGCTGTTATAAACAGGTTTTCATACTGAGTGGGCAAAAGAATGCAAAGTCCTAATGATCTCATTCTTACCCACTTCTATCACATAATTCTGTGACAAATTTTGGAATTTATTTAGTTTTCAAGTCTGCAGTTCCAAGTGAAAAAGGCGTTTTTTTTTCCTTGTGTGTTTTTTTTTTTTCTTTTCTTTTCCCCCTGTATCTTATTAATGAATTTTATCTCATTAGGAAATCCTTTAAAATGCTTGGATTGCTATCCTGGAGAATTAAGTCTTCCATTTATCGACAGAACATGTGCAGCTTTGGCACGAGGGGTGTAAATCCCCCACTGTGTCCTGTCAATGCTTTCTGCCTTGCTGGGGAGAATCACATCCAGAGAGGATTGCTCAGACTGTGCAGACACCCTGACTCTGACCTGACTCCTGAGGGGAGTTAGCAAGGAGGGAAAAAGAGGTTTCACGAGCTCAAGAAATATATTTTCTTTGTTTTAATGCATTAGGGTTCATTCCATAACCTTATTTTTTTTTTCCTCCCTTTATTGGAATTTTTTTTTTAAGTTACATATTCTACAAACTCACTGTAAGGTGACATTGCCAATATTGTTGAGGTGCTCCTTGATGGCCTAGAAAATCTAAACAGCAATAATTTCTTCATTTTGGAGCTGGTCAGGCAGTAAAATCAAAATAGTATCATCTTGTGCCTGAGTCTTTGTAAAAAGAAAATACACCTAAACCCAAATTTAATGCAAATAAAATGCAAATAAATGCAAATGCAAATAAAAGCTCATAGAGAATTTTTGGCCACATTCTCAACCACAGGTAATTGTCAGAGGGACCTTCAAGCCTGCAAAGTTGTAAGGATGTAAACCCTCTGAACACCAGTTTAAAATGCCTTTAACTCTGAGAACCCACACAGGTTTAAGGATGCTCCTGTGCAAGGCTGGGATTAAGCCCCTGTTGATTCAAGCACTTCTGGGGAATTTCTGCACCCCAGTAAATCAATCACCAGTGCATCAGCAGAGGAAAGGACCAGGTTTCCCAAGAAAATTCCCAAGGAAATGCTGAAATGGCCTCTCTGCTCTTCCCCAATTTTTTTGTGTTGATTATTAACACAGCTCAGTGTTTTCCTCTTTTCTTCAGTGGAAGGAGAGACTGGCACAAAAAAATCCTGATGAATTCTGATGGATGTTTGACTGATAAGGAATGCAGAAGGTTTAGGGAGAAGAATTTACCTAATTAAGGCAAGAAAAAAGCAGAATTAAGTGGTAAAACTCATGTTTGTTACACCAGCCTCTAGGATTTAGTCATTGCTTTAAACCACACTTAAAATCAACATTTATTTGCCCAGACCAAAGACTCTGCTGGCCTGATTTGTACTAAAAGTTAGGAAAGCAAGCAGAGATATTTGTGGAGAAAGGGCAGATGATGAGAACAGACTGAGACATTTTTTACTGTGGGGTCTGAGATCCTGGGGTGTAAACTTTGCTCTCTCCAAATTAAACTGGAGCAACAGCAGGCTCAGTTCTGTAACTCTGCACAAGGTGCAAACTGGACCCTTGTTTGGTCACTGGGCCAAAGAATAGTTGTTTTGTCCTAATTAAACTTTATTTTATTGATCTGCAGGAGACACCATTGGTCCTGAACGTCCATATTTCTGAATTTAAGTGTGTATGTTAGGAAAATACCCATAAGCAGAAGAGAGGATAATTGGCATCATATGAGTTAGCCAATTTGTAATTGGAAAGACGTTTATTATCAGTCCAGAGGTTCCATTTTGCTGTAAATTCAGGCCTATTTTGTTCCTGTCAGATATGAGCTCACGTATTATTACATGACAGACCTTTGAGTAAAATGATACATTTTCCTCCAGATCAGGCTGTCTGGCCTCAGCAAGTTTATTCAGGCAGTGGAAATCCCTTATTAAATACATTTTTCAAAACTTGCTGCACTACTGTTTATTTATAGATTACAGGGGAGATAATCAGTGCTTTCCACTCATATTCGCTTAGTTCTTCCTAATGATACCTAGTCACACTCAGTCATGGTCATGCATACTCTGTTCCACTCACAGTAAATTCCATTCACAGTAAATTTGAATTCACACTTCATAGTCAATCATTTAACTCATTCACATCAGTCACACTGAATCAATACTCCCTCTCTCCCCCTTTTTTTTTTTTTAATGCTCATTCCTTTCCTTTCACATTTACTCTTGAACATCTGCAATCATCCTCGTTTGCTTGGTGTCTGTCCTTAGAGCAAGAACGTAGCTGTCATTAATGGTAAACCCTCTGCAGCTCAGAAATTAAGAGGGTTATTGCAGGGCCAGGCAAGCACAGGGGAACCACAGGTGCTGCTCAAATTTCTTGCTGAGGCCAACCAACCTGAGGTGATGTCGTGCTCCTGATTTTTGGGGTGGGAATGTCACACCCACGTGTGTGTTACCTCGTTCCACGCAGAGTAACCTCCTGTGTGAGGCTCCCTCAGCCTCATGTTGTTTGTTTTCATCACCCTGGGGGTGCACAATTAAGGAAGGTCGATGCTGCCTTTATTTTCTTTTTTTCCCCAATTTAATTTGATTCTAAACAAAGGTGAAATACTGTGAAAGCAGGACAGGAGGCTGAGGATGCTGTCGTGGTCAGGAATCATGGAAATGAGTCCTGTGGTGAGTAGAACAGGGTTTATTTAATAAATAGGACTTTACAGAATTTTATGGTTGCCAGCTCTTTTGGTACATCTGAAACCTGAAGACAGCCAACCCACACCCTGCTCAGACAGGTTTGGTCCAGTGCCTCTGGTCTCAGGGAGCTGTTCCATGCAGGACTGAATGGGGGGAAAAAAAGGATTGCAGATACATTTGTGCCTTCTTTTCCTCCCAGATGGCATCAGGCAACTGTTCTTCTGTGAAGGCTTTGAAGTCAAAATGCTAAAGATACCTTAAAGCTCTAAATTTCCCGGGGGGTATTGCAGCACGGAAGTCACCAGGAAGATATCCGGCAAGAATTTCATGTGCAAGAATTTTAATGCAGATGTTTTTACCAAGCATTGAATTTACTGATGAGGAAGACATTAATTTTCTTTTATATTTTTTTCCCCTTTGTTTATGTCTATATCGATAATTGACAGCCAAAAAAAAAAAAAATAGAGGTTGTATTTAACCCAAGGACACCTCTACTGAAAACTCTGCTTGTTTATGAGACCACAAAAATAGTGAGAAATGGGGGGAAAAGGGCAAGGGGGAAGGTGTAAAGGCTTTGAGGAAATTGCTGCAGAAGTACTGGTGGGTAAATCCTTGGTGTGCAGAGCCTCTCATGGCACTCACAAGTGAGGAAGGAGAGACAAGCCAGCCCTACTCACAGCATATTGTGACTTCCAGGGCAAGGAAAAAGAAACTATTGCATTGAATTAATAGCTTTGTGTCTGGGGACAAAAGAGCACATCCCATGAGACGCAAAAGGATCGTGTCTATCATCTTGAGATTGGCCTAGGAGGAGAAAAAGTACATTTGATAGACTATTATCCTAATTTCTGTCCTGAAAATCACAGGCCATGGACAGTGGGGCATCAGCTGCTACCTCGGAGTCTCAAACCTGAAGTAAAAGGCTGTAACTGGGCTCTTCTCTTCTTTATTCTGTAATTTCTCCTTAAGAAAGAAAGAAAACAAGACAATTACATGCTCTGAGGAGTCACAATAATCAATAGCAGAAGCCAGCAGGGAAATGGGTCTGGATTGCTGAGGCCTGAGGGGAAGGAACACGATGCTTTCAGGACACTCAGATTTTGGGGATGAGCACCAGACCCCTACATGGCACCTGCTACAGGGGGCATGGCACAAAGGTGCAGATGGCATTAAAATAACATTTTCAGGCAGGATATACTGTAAAGTTAACAGGGGAGGGTCAATTTGTGTTTCCTGGTCTCTAGGAAATCACACCAGGGGGATTCTATGGCTCCTTTTCTGCTCTCTTGGTAAATTTGTACCCTAGAAATGATAACGAAATGAAAACAAAATGAGAAAGGAAGAGCTGACCCATAAGCAGGAAGAAGTGGACAACTTCCATAATGTCTGTATCAATAGTTCTTTTCACCCCCACCAAAATATTCTTTTCACCCTCCAGTTGTTCTGTTTTAAGGTTTGGGGTTTTTTCAGCCACGTAATCATTAAACAAAGATTTCTGTGTCAATTAGTGGGGTGCATTTGGACTTTGGTCCCTCAGTGTGTGCTTAGCAGATGTTCACAGAAAAGCAAAGTTTACCCAAACATTTCTGAGGTTGGAGTTTGTATATACAGCCTCTCTCTTTTCTTTCCAAAGGGTACCATATTAACAATTCTTTTCTCGCCAGTATAAATATTTTTCCTGCAATTAACTGCACAATGCTGCAACGCAGATACTTGAAGAGGGTGTACTTATCCACTGCAATTTGAGTCATCCCTTTACAGTAGCACCCACCCCTGATGTATTAGAAATCAACTCAATTTTTATTGAAAAAAACCCAACATCTAAATATGGGAATAATTCCCCAACCTGTTTGTTTTGAAAAGTGCTTTGCCTTCTAACAAGGCGGCCGTGGCGAGCATCTATTAGCTGTGCTTTACTTTGTTTTCCTTCATTTTTTTTTTTTTTTCTGAGTCACTCTTTGATTTTCAAAACATTTTTGGCCATCCACAGACTCCAAGTCTCCTTCCAGGAGAAACACTGAAGAATCAAGTGCATCTCTCCTTGCCTTTTAAAATTACCCTTCAGGGCAGTGCACACACAGAGTGACCCTGGCTTTTGACAAACCTTTGCTGAACAAAATGTAACAAGCCCTGTATATTGTGAGCAGCATTTTCTATTCTGACAGAGACAGCTCGGTAGCATTTGATGTCTGCTTGCTGGTCATAGATAATGGTGCATCCTGGGACCATTGTCATCCCTGTCAATAAGAAGGCCTGGGGGGACGTTCAACAAAGCTACCTTTTGATTCACCGTTTTCCCTTCCTTCCCAAGACATTTGTAAGCCCCTGGTCAGCCAGGTCACTTTATTTCATTCTGATGTGCCTTGATAATAGCATCATGTCTGACAAAAAATTTTGACAGACCGTCGATGTGTGTTTCTTTGGTTCCTGGGTTGTTTTCTATGCCTCCTCAATGTCAAACAAGCTTTGAAAGCTACTGATTATGTTTGTTTGGACTGAATTTGACAAGATTCCTATTCTTTGAAGCAATTAAGCTCCTGAGGATGGATCTTGGGATTTGAGCTAATTTTTTTAGCAGTGCAGGAAGCAACCAGAGCACATCCCATGCTCTGGAGCTTTTTTGTTGTTTCAAGGTAGTGATTTCATTATACCTTTAGAAATACCTCAACCCAAAGGAAACTTTTAAGCTTTAGAAGAAAATCAAAAGGGGGAAAAAAAAAAGAGAAATATGCAGCTTGAAACTAAAATTTTTGCATATTTATATTTTATCAGAAAATGGCAAGTTTGTCAAGCTCAGGTGGTGAAATCTCTGCAGAATTTAACTCTTCTGAGGCCACATTCTGCTGTCCCCTTGCAGAACAGGTTTTAGGAGCTAATCTATGCTTATGAAGAGATGGCAAATAAAGCATTTTGCTCAACTGGCCACAGATAACAGCTCACAGCCTGGCTCCCTTATTGTTTAAATTAGTTGCAGGCAATTTAGCTTATTACAAATGGGAGTTAACAGCATTTTTAGTTTTATCAGTTAGCTTAATTGTTAAGTGGTGTTGCTGGAGTTCAGCAAAGCATCTCCAGAGCTGCACAACCATTTTTTTTTTTTGGCAGTCACAGATGGAAGTTTGCATCCTGCCCCTGTAGCAGTGGACATGCAGCACAAACACTTTTAATTGGCTGAGGGCTTTTCCTTTTTTCCTTTGGCAAATAAGGATTAATTTATCACAGTTCATGCAATACTAAAAAAGGCAAATGGTAATTTCCCATTGCAGAAAAGCAAAAAAACCATAAAAGGCCTTTCTGTTCTGTGCCGTGTTTTAAGGTATTTTTGTAGCAAGTTTAAATATATTTAACTTGAAGTCTTTATCAGTGCACAGCTGAAACGACCTTCTGTTTTGTAAATAACCTTTAGGAAAAAGTCACATTTTTTTTCATATTTGAAGATGGTTAAGGCCATATCCCATCTTATGACTGGAAATCTGGAGGTCCCTGGAAGTTTCTCAGACAGCAGCTGGGCAGGGATTTTTGTTTTCACCTTGCAGAGAAGCTTCAGGAGCATCAGGAGTGGTCCAAATCCACAGGGACAGGCAGCCTTTGGAGCTCAGCTCTCCATTCTTTCTTGGGAATCATCAATGAAAGGAAATAAATCTGAGCTGGAATCACAAAGATGGAGTGACCAGCTGCCCTTCAGGGTGTGCCCACACCTGCAGGACATTCCTGTGTCCCCTTCCACCAGCACCAGGTCCACCTTCCTGGGCTGCTCCCCTTCCAGCACGGTTCTGCCTCTGGCCTCTACCACGAGAGGAGGCAAAAATTCCGTGCCTCAGTTTCCCTGCAGATGGGAGCAGGCTGTGAGTATTAATCTCCTGTTCAAAGGGATTTGATTTCTCCTGTTGGAAGCTTTGCACTGATACCAAATGTAAACCAGATTATTTTCCTTTTTACTAGAGTTTGTGTTTAGTTTTAATATTATGACTGAAGTGACAGCCTCTGATTTTCATACATTTCTCCTTTCATTCCCAGTTATTATTTAGGTTATATTACCTTCAAAACATGTTTTTATGGAGTTATAATCACTACAGATGAAAAAGCAGCTAATAGTTACCTACTGCAGATTTATGCATTTTTCTTGCTCATAACCTATCAAAATTGCAAATTTTCCCAAGGAATTAATCCTCTTTCACATTTGGCCAGGACCTTCCCTTTCTCTCCTGCATTCTGAGTCAGGATAACCATTTTTGTCCTCGAAATACCCCCAAAGCTGTGTCTGAAGGCCTCTAAAAACAAGGAGCAGAATCTAGAACAGATTGGTTTTGTTTTCTTTTCCCTGGTATTTTTTTCAGGAATACAATATTTCCTTGGAATTATTACCAATGCTTTTCTGTCTTTCATATTCAGTGCCTTTCTGTCAGGCTATCTATAGTTCTTCAGAGCAGTATTGTCTAGTTATTCTTTCATATTAAATGATTGGGTTATTACTTTTACGTCTTTAGAATATTTCATTTTACTGATTTCTCCATATTAAAAAGATGATAAATTATAGCAGCTATTAAGGGCCCAATCCTGAATTCTTAATGTAGTCATTTCCATTAAAGTTCCCCCTGACATAGATTTATATGGAATCTGATAAATTTCTGCTTGGCAAATTCCTAGAGAAACTACAGAAACCTGAATTAAATTAGTCTGTTAAAATAATCAACATGAGCCCAATCTTGTCAAGGGAGGGGGAGATGAGTGTGTTCTGCTCATTGCAGGACAGGAGTTAATGACTAATTATTAAGCACCAGGATGGGAAAAATGCAGTGGGATTTCCAGGCACATGAGGGATTTAGGACTGAACCCTATTTTTGCTTTAAGCCTTACTTGTCCACGGGGTTTTTTCCTCACATTTCCAATCTGTTTTCCTCTATGATGAGGAAAATGGAGAAAGATTAATTTCTCTGTTAATGGTAATTCTGGAATAGTCCAGGACACAGGATGGGCCCTGCCTGGGTGGGGTTTGAGCACAGGATGTGTGGGTCCCATGGTGATGCTGACTCACTTTGGGTGCCTTGAGCTGGACCTGGAGACAGCCAACATTAAAATGAGATTTTCCATGGCTGACACAGGCTCTCACTTTGGCCTGCAAAGACATCTTTTAGCAACATCTCAAACAATTCATTGCTCTTGATTTTTGGAGCAAACCTTCCCAAGCCAACAAATGGATGAACCTCCAGAGTTTGGGTTTGAGAGAACTCTTTTTCCATGCTTTTAACAAGTTTGCAAATTAATGAGTAAAACCCACGCTGTCCTTTGTGAGATCCAATAATGGTGTGACACCATTGAGGAAAAAAATCCCTAATTTTTCTTCTAGATCCTTTCTTATGACATGATGAATTGTTTTTTAAATGTAAAGATCAACACAAAATGCAGTACTATAATTTTTTTTTTTTCTGATATGTAATAGTTCAAATGCCAAGCACAGGTCACAAATGGTGAAGTCCTTATTTGTACCATAACCATACTGGAAATAAATGCATTTTTGGAACCTCCTAAGGTTCATTTAAATATGTGTTGTCCTGCAAGGTTGAGAATGGCTCTTTCTCTACACAGCTTCCTAAGAAGCAAAATGTTGTTTTCAAATTTCTCCTTAAAATTTTTTGATGGCACAAAGTTTGTTAGCCATAATTTTATAATTTAAATTACACTTCAGTTAGTCTCACTGGAATTATGTACTTAATTATATATTTAACCAAACAAAACTTCTACCTGTATTTTGCAAACTATTATAATGGTTCTCCTTTTCAATACTATATTTTTATTACTTAGACTATCCTCTTTTTCAAGAATATGGTGATTTTCTGAAAACTTCCCAGCAAAGCAAACTCTCTTCCTTTGGACCTAATTCTGAGCAATTTTCATCCTTATTCTGTCTCTAGATTTTAAACATTTTAAATGATGAAATTTCTCATTCAGTTCTGCCCTTTTTATTGTTGTTTATTTCACAGGAAATTTTCAGATGCTTCATAATAAATTGGCCACTTAAAACACCTCAGGACAGAGCACAGGGGACAAACATGGACAAATTCAGTACTTTCATGGGTAACAGTATGATGCAATTAATACTAGAAAACAAACAGGAACACAGGAGATATAATTGTGCTTGTTCCATTTGAAAATAAATGCTTTAATTTTGAATATTTAAAAAAACTCAAAAAACAGTTAATAAAATAAGTGCTTGTTTGGCCTAAAATGTATTTTTTTCACCCCATTTTGCTATTCTAGCTTCTGAATTGGAGAACAAATTCTTTACTGATCTCTAGATATGAATGTTTCTTCCATTTCATGTTCCTTAATTCTGCTTCAGAAGAAACAAAGCACAAAGGTAGACTTACCAGTTTGTCAGTTTAATGAAGTACTTAATTGAGCACAGGTTTCTTAGAAGGAGCTAAATTTCAAGAAGAAAGAAAAAGTCCCCTCCAGACTAATAATTGTCTATGGCAGGGATACCCTTGGCAGTGGAAGCAGGGATTTATCTTGAGTTGGAATGAATTTCCTCTGTCAATTGGCATCTGAAAAAAATTCAGCAGGGAGAGTTAAGTGACTAAATAGTTCTCCAATGACTGAAACAAACGGATAATTTAATGAAAATCTTTTGAATGTCACTCAAAATTCAGTCTTTGGCGTGGTGTCTCAGATTTTATAATACTGTACATATGTGGTGCTGGGCTGTTGTTTTTTCCTTTCAATCTAAGCTGAATTTGAGGTTTTGTTTCATAAAACTATATCCCATATCTATTTAACTTACTTTGATCAGTTCCAAATGTTGGCCATTTTTGGTGTGTTTAGGAGGAACTTCATCGACTATTAGGTCTAAACCAAGGGTGGTTTTTAATTATAATTTTAATTAATTAGCAGGGTCTCTGGGTTATGGAATATCCTTGAGCCTTCACGCATGGCGCAAGTCATCAGAATGAATTGGTTGAAATGTGGTTTTCAACCATCCTGGGCTTTTATAGGGTATTAGTTTTGGAAAAAAAAAATGTGTACTCTATAGTTTACTTTGGCCTGACAGTGTTTATCCTGTGTGTTTGTAGAAATAAACAGGAAAACCCTTAAACACTAACAATCCTATTTGATTCTTGATGCTTCTTGGCAACTAATCACAACAACTCCTTGGTGAGGTCCTGTGTATGACATGTAAATATTTGACAGAAAGGTAAAATATAGATATCTGAGCCCCTTATATATTTAATGATCCCAAACAATTTCTTGGACAATAGGCAAATAGCAAAATGTCACTTGTTTGAAAGAGGAGAGGAAGAAAAATCTGTGAACAAGCTGTTTCTTTCTTATATTTGCAGTTATTTTTCTTGTAGTAGTTGTTACACATTGTTAATTAATATGAAGGTTAGACCCACCTCATTTTAGTGCTACATTTGTACAGACATTTGTACAAGCCAGGTGTGCTTTTATTTCTGAATTTTTTTATGGATGAAGGTTTCTCTGAGAATTTCTGTGGGGTTTTTTTTTGCTGTCTCACATCAGAGGCTCTGTCAGCAGCTCAGAGCCCTTGTTTCACCAACATCAATTCCACCTCCTGTTGTGATGTTGGGCAGCCCAGGTTCAAGCCCTCTCTCTGCTCTGTGAAAATGAGAATATTGAGAATTAGAAACCCTAAACCCTGTTCTGATCACGACCTGCAGAATTTCCTACCATCCCTAATTATTTTGCTTTTATTTATATAAATACATATTTCTTGTGCACTCAGTAATTTCATACACCCATTGCCACGCTGTAAATCTGTCTTCTCAATAACACTTGATAATCTTATGTGCTTGCACTCTGAATAAATTTAGAGATTTAAAAATTGCAAGGGATTTAATTTTTTACTTTCCTGTGGAGTAAAATTTCTTAAATTTCATCTTCCTTAACCTCCTATATATTGCTCTCCTACTTTCCCCCTTTGCCTGACCTCGATCTTTGCAGGATCATTTGGTTTGGACAAGACCTCTGAGATCAAGTCCAACTCTGACTGATCACGCCAGATCATGACTCCCCCCCATCAGAAAATTTCTAATACTGATTGACTTGGAATGGGAAAGCTGTAACAGGTTTGTGGCCTGAATTATCCTCAAATCCATGGATTATTTTCTGCCCCTCTGGAAGTGCCTCACAGTCTGCTGCTCACCCTGTGACTTGAAATGGCAAATTCTCTCCTTGGTACCAGAATTCACAAGGATTTGCTTTTGCTTAAAAAAAAAAGTGTGCTGTCCATGAAGAATTTGTTGGAAACTATTCCTCAGATACTTAGTGGGAATTATAAAAACGAGTGATAATATGAGATCAAAATGAAACTTTCAACAAAGTGGAGTTTCTTAAGAGAAAACAAAGCAGTTGGAAGAAAAAGGCTGATGTGTTTGAAGCCACAGCTAATGCAATAAGAAAAAAAAATAATTAAAAATTGTCTTTGAAAGCATTGGTTTAGAACTGCATGAAGCTCAACAAAGAGTTGCTAATATGGAGAGCAGGAATTGTTGGATAATTACATTGACGATCTAGAAAACAAGCTTAGAAAAGGAGGTTTGTGCGTCGCTGAGGAGTGCTGAGGGATGAGAGATTGGGGACGGGGAAATTTCCCCACCCCTATTTTGTCTCTGGTTTTTATGCTGCATTTTGAAGATGTATGGAACATGCAAATCAGCTGTGACTGCCATTTGCTTTGAAACACTGCACATTTGTTTCGTTTAGGCTTTCAGAGAAACCTCAGCCAGCGCGTCTTCCCAACAGAAACTTTGATTTGTATTATTTTTGGTGGCTTTATTTTTTCCTTCCTAAAGGTTACTGCCACTGCTGGTTTAACGGTGTTTATGTGATCTTAGAATAAGTGTTATCACTTTGTATAATTATTATGTGTGATTAATCCAGTTCACACTTGAAAGCTGTGGGGTTTTTTTTTTATTTTTTCATTTTTAACCAGAGGGTATGTCTTTAAGCCTTTGTGTTGTTCACTTATAATGATAGCTGACAAGAGTTATCATAAAGAGGGAGGAGGATGGAAATTGGAATAAATTGTCTAGTGAAGAAAGATTTCTGGGAATTTTTGTTTGGATTATCATCTTCTACAGTAATTCTTGAGAAAAATGATGGATGCAATGTATTGACCTGATAATTTGGTGTTTTGCATGGATTTCTGTAGCAATCAGGTTATGCAAGAGTTTGGAAGAATGTGCATTGTTCAAATTTTTGAATGTCCTTTTGGAGAAATTCAACCTGTTTTAAAAAGGATTCTTAAAAAATTTAGATTTTTAACCTTTTAACAAGTGTGAATTATTCCCAGAATGAGAGTCTGAGGGTTTATGATTAAAGAAGATTTAGGACCTAAGATGGCAGGGGTTGGGAAAACTGCTTGTTTTTTAGGCAGAATGGATTCACATGGGTCTACTATTCATGGAGAACTTTGACCATTTCATAATGTTCTCCTTTAAAAATCATGATTACAGTACATTGACTCTGCAAATGTTGTGAATTTTTGTTACTGAGAGTGGAATTTCTGAATGTTAATGAAATACCAGAAATCCCAATGTGACAAAAACCCCTCCAGAAGAAACAATGGTTTTATGGACACCTCATGTGGTTCTCAACATTCACCAGTAAATGTGAGTCTTAAATTGGCTACAAATAATGCATTTTATAACAATAAATATAATATAATATAAAAATATAATATAGATATAATAATATCCTTTATAACAAATCATCTCTTGCATTCTGAGAGACAAAATCCACCTGGTTTGCGATTCTATGCTTTAAAATTCAGTCTTTGGACTGAATTCGTTTGGAAGTTGAGAATTTTTTTGATTTCTGAAGCTGCAATTGCTGCAAATTTTAAAACTGGCGTTTGTATTACTTGATATCATTGTAGAAAATTGCTTTTATTTGAATTTGTACCACAAATGATTTGTCTCTTTCATTTAGAAATGAGCACTCCAAATACAGACCAGATCCCAAACAAGCCAACAGTGAGAATGCCTTTGTAAGCACTAAAACACTCTCATTTTAACTGACTCAAAGTTGAAAGGAGTATCTGTAAGAATTATAACATTTATTTTTGAGTACAGTGACACTGATTTATTAAAATGCATTTTTATGCCTTTTTACATATATAACACCTTCATACTTCATACTGATTTAAAAGAATTTTAAAAGCTAGTTAAAATTCCCTAGTCATCTCCAGAGTTTCCACACTCCAGGAGCCTGAACTCTTACAAAATGCGTTAAGAGAGATATCCCCCACATTAATGAACAATCAATATTTCATATATAATTGTTTCCTATGTAACTGCAGGTTAAAAATCTAATCCCCACAACCAGATTAAACCAATTAACTTGGAGTGTGTGGTTTTCAAAAGGGCTCTGGAAACTGAAGCATGGGGCAAATGATGTGATGAAGTGAGAAATATATTTGTATTTCATCAAAGAAACATTTATGTCAAAGATTTTTATAGTATTAAATATTACTTAGAGGCGGAAAAAAAAAGATTTAAGCAGGAGATTTAACCAAAGTGTGTGAAAAGTTTGGAGAAAATTTTTCTGGCACTTTTTAATGTCTTTTTAAAAAGACATTTTTAAAATGCCCATCATTGTCTGGCATTGATTTTATGAGTCCATTTGTGGCTGTGCATTGTTCACTGCACTTTCAGACCAAATTCTGTCCTCTTTGACCCAGGTTGGGAAGGATGATTTGTGCAGAAAGGGTATCAAGTGCCTAATATCTATAATATTTGTGGCATCATCAAACTTAAATTATAAAATTGTTTCAACTTAGACAACATTTAACATTGATTTATTGAGCTTAGCAACCTGAGCTGCTCTTTAGGCATAATGTAAAAAATGCAAGGAAAAATACTAGGAATCAACATATTTCTATTTCAAGAAATCATTGCCTTCAATTATTGTTGCCTATTAAATAATAAGAATTTCTCCATTTTTTACACAGACTCTAGTTTGCTATTCTCACAGGACAGCAAATAGATTAACTAAAATCTGAAATTTCACAGTTTGGAACTGGAGTGTGCAGCAGTCACAGTGTTTCAATCTAATTATGGTAAAGTTTAGTCTGTAATGGGGAGGTTGTTAAATCAACATTTGTAAAGTTTGCTGTTAGTGAGGGCTGACCCTCAAGAAGGTAAGGAATGGAGATCAGGGAATCATGGAATGGTTTGGGGTGAAGGGACCTTAAAGCTCATCCAGTTCTACCCCCTGTCATGGGCAGGGACATTTCCCACCATCCCAGGCTGCTCCAA
>NC_031776.1:34939247-34960312 GCF_001522545.3 Parus major | reverse complement strand
ATCTTTCTTGTGTTGGGAAATGTTTAGTTTTAATCTTCCCTGACCTTGCAGAGCTGCTGCAGAGCTTTTCTAATCAGACATGTGTGATCCATTTCCAGGCTTTAACTGCAACAATGCTGAGATTTTACCATTTTCTGACCTGTGTGCCTGAGGAGTTGGTAAATCTTCAGTTCCTTGATATAAGTTGTCAAATTTTATCTCATTTACTCTTCATCTTGGACAGAAGCTATAAGTTTTAAATCACAGCCTGTCTTATTAGTGGTTGACCATTAAAACAAACTCTTTATAACTTTTGTTATGCCAAGATCAAAACCACAAGCACAGGTTGAGGTGATGTGAATGTTGCTTCTCCCGTTGCCCATCAAGCAGAAACTAAACCCAGCAAAAACATTTCATGTGCTCCACAAGCAACTCGCTAATTCCAAATGATGCATCAATAACAATCATGGCTGCCTTTTCTTAGAGTTATGGTTATCTGTTTTGTACTCAAAATATGCACATGGAGCAATTTCATCTGTGAGAACTTGGGAAAATTATATTAATCATCATAACTGAGTACAGCTTCTTTCTCAGCATGAGTCATAAATATCTTTGAGCATTAAACCTCTTTACAATAACATTAATTTAATCTATAAGAGGACACTGCGTGCAATAAATTCCATTTACAAATCTGAGTGGGCAAGGGAGAGAAAGCTGTAGCTTACTTTTTAAACTTTTTTTTTATTATTATTATTATTGGAGATTGGGAAACAATTCCCCAAAAGAAGTTTTCCTCAGCCTGAAATGCATAGGACTAGGAAGGAAAACAGAGCTTCCTGATTGATTTGCCTCTGTGCTGTTGCTTAGTTTGCTGCCAGTCAGAAGCTTATATAGCTTAAAAGATTGTTATTGATTGTTCAATTTGGTGTTCATATATTTAAATTTTATTCAGGTTAGAGTGATGTTGAAAATTGGGGTCCACATGCTAGATTGCCAGCACAGTGGTTGACAACACAAACGTTAAAATACAATAATCCTTGTAGTATAAAATGGCCATTGACAGTCTAATTTCCATTTTGTGGTTTATGGCCTCTACTGAATATCTGATAATGTAATTATGCTTCAGTAAAGAATGAATCCTCTCTGGTAAACTGAGCTGTGTATGCAATGCCAATGTGAATTAAATAAAGTGACATCAAAGCTCAGTCAGGGCTTATTTTAGGAGCACATTTTTAAACATTTACTATGGTTTGTTCTACAGTAATGCCAGGGAGCAGATTTATGGCTGTTAGCATATTCATGCTGGAGAAATGTGTTACTTCATTCTTTATTTTAGCCCAGGAGAGCAAACAAAACAGCTTCAGTAAAAGTGAATGCTGCTCTGTGGCTTAGGTATGAAAGTTTTCAGATGATGCCACCACCAGCCTCCCTAAGTAGCACGGAAAGGGAAGTGGCAGCTGTGCAGTTGGGAAATTAAAATGTAAAGAAAACTCCCCCAAATTATTTACATGCCCCACAAATGAGACAACATTTGTTTCTTGGCAATAGGTACACGCTCAGCTTTTCTGCTTGGCTCTTTTGCTGCTGGGTTTATAAATGTATAGGAATATACACTATGATCCTACGGTTAAAGAATTTCCTCCTTTTAAATTCCAGTTGTCAAGTTATGTTATGCTGTTTATAATGCAGTGAATTATGTTCTGTCCTATCCCATTCACTGCTAGCATAATGCAACTTAACATCAGGCCACATAACAGAATATGACAGTTAAAATTTAAAAGTACCCTCATTGTATTTGTGAATTGAATACTCAACTGCGTGATTTAAAGATGGACTGGCATCTTGACTCCAGAAACAAGTAATGTTACTTGAATGCGTTTTTTTCCCCCTAATATATTTGCATTGCCGTTTTGACCTTCCTTCCAAGAGGAATAAAAAATAACCCTAAGCAACTGGCATGTATTGACATGGAGGTATTGAAAAGTTAGCGTGATGCTGCAGACATATTTAGAGGAACTTCTGAAATCATGAATTTGATGAGATAGACTGAATCAGAATGTCACTTTATCATGTAAACAGCAGGGAGAGAGCCAAGCCTCACATGTGGATTTTAAATGTCCCAAAGCATTAGTATTAAAAATCCGGGGCCTGGTTCCGCCCGCGATAAAGAGAGGTGTCAAATCTCATCATGGTTTATCCCTCCAGCCTCGCCTCTCCATGTATGCAACATGGATTTAGAGCTGTTTGACAGATCCTTCAGGACCTGTCAATGTTTCAGGAGTCAAAGGTGAGTCACTCCATCTCACCTGCTCTTTTCTGATTGCCAGAGCTGCTGGCCAATAAGGAAACCTCTGGACTTTTCCTCGTATTTGTACTGATATAAATAATACTGATATAAAAGATTCATCTCCCTCTGCTTTTCCCCTGGATGTGGTTTGCTTTCAGTGCTCTCAGAGTCCATATCCAGAAGCCCACCTGCTTCACTCTACAGCCAGGGAGGCACAAGAAGAGAGGAGAGCTCCCCCAGCTCCTTGAGGAATAGTAGATATGTGAAATAGGATTGGATAAAAGCACAAGCACATTAAATACAAGCCTAGGTGCCCGTCCCTGAACTGGCTCTTCCCTTTCTAAGGTGAAACATGCATTTGGCTCCTTGGGTAAATAAAACATCTTTGGAAGAAGATGGAGGTAGCACATGTGCAGAGGCTTGGCTGGTTGGGAAACAATGTCCTGTTGTGAACTACACCTCTCCATATGAAGATGTTATTAATATAATTTCCTTTGCTGTAGGGATGTCTCTCCTGTGTCACATTTGGGTTGGTCACTTCTCATATAAGAATCATCATAGAGTTGTAAAATACCAGAATTATTTTATTTGGGAGGGAACTTTAAGCTCACCAAGTGCCACCCCTGCCAAGGGCAGGGACACCTTCCACTATCCCAGGCTGCTCCAAGCCCTGTCCAACCTGGCCTTGGATATTTCCATGGATCCAGGGGCAGCCACAGCTTCTCTGGGAAACCCTTTCCAGGGCCTCAGCACCCTTACAGGGAAAAATGTTTCCTAATATCTAATTTGACCCTGCCTTCTTTCAGATGAGAAAGAGCAGGTTCAAAAAGGGCAAAGATGAATGCATTTAGAGTGCAGACAGTGGAGGTAGCCAGTGAGACAGTGTTAGTCAGCATGTTTGTGGTTTAGTCACTGTTATAAGCATAAAAAAATATTAGTTATTATTATTTATTACTTATGCAACACCCACACACTGTGCAAGACATTTAACAAACCACATAAAAGGCATGGCTGCACCACAGAGCGATGGCTGGATGGATTTTAGGTGTGACAGATTGCTATTAGCTACTTGTTTGTTTTCCTTTGTGCTGAAAAAAAATTCCTAAAGGTCCCAACCAAGGAGACCTCAGCTATGCTTGGCACTGTTCAAGCAAACCATTAGAGAAAATGGTCTCAAGATAGAGAAAAATACAGGCTTTGCATGGTGATGTCAGGATCTGTTCACAGAGCACCTTGCATGAGTTCCTGTCAGAGTGAAAGCATTAGCAGAGATGCAACTACATCAAGATAAAGGTGTTAGTGGAGATGCTGGATGTTCTCACCCAGGTGCTGGCTTTTTACCCCACAAATGTGGTTTCTGCTCTCAGTTCTGGCTCTGTGAACAAGGAGTTTGAGATGTCACCTCTGCATGGTGCACAAGTGCCATCAGCAGCTCCTAAAATCCCAGTTTAAGATGTAAACCTGGGGTAAAGCTGTGGTGCAACTTACATGGGGCCAGATACCTAAGTTGTAGCTGAATGTTTTAACACTGGTTCTGCCTAAGCCTTTTTTTGTGCAGTCCTAAGCACATAAGAAGTGCTGGCAGCTTTTGGCAGCCTAAACCCTACCAGCTCTCTGTTTTGGCCCTGTCTGTGCCCTGCATTTTATGGATGTGGGTTCTTGGCACAGAATTAATAAATGTCACACATCAGTGGTTTGTTTCTTTGCTCTTGAACTGTTCAGTGGCTCTTGGAAATAATTTCTCGAAGGTATTGAGGCTGCTTGTCCCGTTTCTTCACACTGAGCTCTTCATGCCTGGTTAAAAACCTCTTCCCAAGCAGTTATCCATTAAAAGATTGTAACCCCCTTCTGGATGTTAGGGTTTTCCTTTACATGAGTTGTTTGTCACAGCAGACATGCTCCTACTTTCTTTAGATCTTGCCCTTTTTGTAATGCAACGTTTTCACCTCAGACCATTCTTTTTATTCTTAATGTTCCCCAAAATCTTGACAGCACCATTCACCCTCCACATTTCACCAGGTCCTTGGTGTTTCCTCTGCAAAATTTAACCCCTTTGCAGGGATTAATTAGGAATGTTTGTCTTGGGACACAACCATCACTTCATCAAGGTTTAGTGGGAAGCTCAGGACTGGGAAGGGGGCTGGCTCTTAGTCTTGGATCAGTCCCACTCCTTTGTGACTTCACTTTCTCCCTCCTGTTTTTTGAAGTATCAATCTTCCTTTTTCATAACATTTCTTGAATATCCTTTCAGAGTTAGGTTTTTCTGTCTAAATATTAAAAACATCCACAAGTTGAGAATCATCTTTTGTCACGGAAAATATATAGAGAGAAAGGGTTATGTTTGTTTTCTGCTGGCACCCCTTGCTTGGAGAGAGAGTGAAACACTCCCTAAATCTTTTCCAGCTGTCCTCTAGATATTCAGTGTCTAAACTTTAGGGCTTTTAGCTGCTCTGCTCTCCTTTCCTCAGCATTTTTGTGCCCTTTGAGGGTGAGTGATCACCTGGACGTGCATCCCTGAGCTTGCCTGTTCCTGGGAGGCTCCGGACATCGACCTTAGCACAATGAGCTGATAAAATCCAGGCTTGTTCAGAGCTGCATTTTCTCCCACAACACTTGGTTTCTTTTCAAGAAAATCCGTGCAGCAAAAGTGCACATTGGCAAGGGAAGGGGCAGTGGGAACTAGAGGAATATGTGGTAGAAAATACAGGATACGCAGAATATGCTGGTTTAATTTTGTTCTAAATGTCTTATAAGACACGCTCCAGTTTTGTGTTTGATTTTTAAAATTCTTTTATTCATTTCTGTGTAATTTGAAATTCTACTGGACAGGGACATCCAATATCTTAAGATTTAAAGAATGAAAGATTTTGAGAAAGTCTATGCTACAGTCTCCCCAGGGAAGTGGTGGAGTCACCACCCCTGGAAGTGTTCAAAAAACCAAGTAGGTGTGGTACTTTGTGGCACAGCTTAGTGGGTGTGGTGTTATCTGCTCAAAGGTTGGACTGGATGATTCTGGAGGTCTTCTCCAACCTCAGTATTTCCATGCTTCTACGAGAAACTAAATGTGTTCCCTTTTAATTTTTCCTTTTCCTTTCTTTTCTTTCTTCTTTACTGACACTGTGAAAGGGTTTATGAACCTTACAGGTGAGACTCCTCACGCTGTTGTCCTAAAAAAATGAGAAAAATATTTTTTACACCTCATTTTAGTTACATTTAAGCACTTAATTGAAGTTCTGTTATTGGAAGATGACTACCACTAGATCTGGGCTTTTCAGCAGGTGTAACCTGAGCCAGGTTTCTCAGCACAGGTAACTTGTACTCCATCTGCTCCCAAGTATTGGCACCCAAAAATGCTTTTAGAGAGAGAGAAGCATCAGTTTAAATTAATTTTTTAACTGTTTGCCATATAAATTCAGTTTTTAGATAATCAGTACAATAATTCCTTATTATGCATACAGAAATTCATCTATTAAAGGCATTTTTAACTTTCTGGGTAGAGTTCCTTTATCTGTATTTTATAGTACAGTGAAATGTAATTAATTCATTCCTAGATATACAACATATGGATAATTTTTATGGATTTATGGCACATTTTAGGGGATGTGAAAATGCTGCAATTATTTTAAAAGTAATGCAATAGAAATTCAGGGCTGGTTCATAGATTTATGACTGGATTATATTTTCCACAGCCAACTGCCAAAGATGGAGTAGATAAAATCTATGTTTCTTTTTGTCCACTCTACCTCTTTTATCCCATCTCTGGTTTACATTGCCATGTAACTACAAATAAATACCCTGAATTTGACTTATTTATAAATTGGAAATTTTATGAAATGTATTAACCCTCAGAAAACAGTTCACAGTACTTAATTAGTAAAGAAAAACATACTGCACATAAAATGTCAGCAGAAATTACAGTAATAATCTATCCTTCAAAACACTATTAATTGCAGCTGATATTTAACCATACATTTCTCAAAAATAAAAAAACGAGGCAGACCCAGCTCAATTACTGGCTTGAACCTCTGAGAAAATTCAGATCTGAGTAGAGGTGCCAGTTTGTGGAAGCAGAGGAGTATTTATTCTATGGGCAATATTTAATCTGTGCTTTAATTTTACTTTTTAGGGCTCACTCTGACACGAGGTTTCTCCAGTCATCACGCATTTGTAAGTCTTTCTTGAGTAGCAGGGTGTATTTTGAAGCACAGAAAGTTACTTTTTTATCATAATCTTATAGAATCAGAAATGTTTTTTGTTGGAAGGGACCCTAAAGCTCATCTCACTCCACCCCTGCCATGGGCAGGGGAACCTTTCACTAGACCAGGCTTCTGCAAGCCTCGAACACTTCCAGGGATGAGGCACCAACAACTTCCCTGGGAAGCATATGGTGTTTCTGCTGAAATTACTAAAATATGGACTGAAACCCTTGTCTAAATTTAAGGAATTGACTCCATCATGTAATCCTTGAAAAATCACACCATCATCACTCATTAACAGCCCTGTACGAATCCAAGCCTTCGAGATTTATTTTCTCCTACTTTGAAGGCAAGTAACTTTACTGACATATTAACGTTCTGGCTGTGAATAGAATATCTCATTCTGTTTGAAGGATAGTTCCCTTGATCCATTAAATAAATACTGCATTCAGGGGGGAAAAGGGTGTTAGACTGATATGCAGGAGCCGCCATCACTGGGCGCAGATTTATGGGGTAAGGGAGTAAAAGGAAGTGATATGGCTGTGAAAAGAGAAATGAAACGACACTTATGGCCACTAAATCCTCCAGAACTGAAAAATATCAGCAATTTGTGTTTAGAGAGCACGGTATTTTGTATAAACGGGTTTTCATCGATAAATCAATGGTTTCTGGCGGTTACACCAAAATGTGCCATTTCTGGAGAGGCACAGGCTGAGGATTTGGTTGTGTTCTGGTTTGATTTGAAGGCTGGGAGCTTTCCCTTGTTGGCTGGTGTCTTGTCCCCATCCTCACTGCCCTGGTTAGCAAGGATGTGCCACCAGCTTGGCAGCCCTGTGTTTGAAGCGAGGTCTTTCCACCCACTCCTCGCGTGAGCCGAGCGCGACAGTCCCGGCGGAACTCTTCGCCAGAGTTTGTGATGCATCTTGGGTGAGCAGCTCAACACAGCCCTCATTTCACTGACTGCCAGGCTTATGCGCAGATGATTTCTGCTGGTAAAGTGTTATAATTGGATTATTGAAGTATTAGGTAAATTCAGTCGGATTTGCTGTTTGAAGTGGAAATACAAAAAATGCTGGGATGTTATTACTGCTTTGTCATACCTATTAACAACAGATCCCATGTTGCAGCAACCACAGATCTGCTTTCAACTGTTTGGACTTTCCAATGTGTAAATTTATATCCTTTAGGTGGGTAAGTTGGCAGATGCCTGTGACCCCCACGGGCCCTGTTGGGTCACTTTTTAAAGAGCACAGCTTTTATCACTTGAAATTTCTCTGAAAACATTGCTGTGTGATGCATTTCTTCTTAAAACAGAGAGATGTTGTAGCTAAACTTGGAGTGGGTGTCAAAAAAAATGATAGAATTCAGCACATTTGACAAAATCCACAATCAGAATGTCCTTATGGTTATAATTCCTGGTTGCCCAGGTGAAAGAATAAACCAAATCCTCCCAGTGCTATAAATTAACTTTAATATGTAATGAATACAAACTTGTCTGTCAGTTTTGTCATTCTTTATTAAAGCCCTTATTCTTTATCACTTTTCATTGAAAACTTTATTTCGAATTAAACAACCTGGGACATGAAGGGCTATTCAGCCAAATTCACCCAGCAAGTGACAACCATGTTTTAAAGAATGAGTATTTTCCTAACATTTTCAAATGACCAGCATTTATTGAGGCTTGAGGGTCTTTTAGAGGGTTTTGAGAAATTTACATTGAAGCATGAGTTAGAGTAATACTGGTTTGGTTTTAATATAAATCTGGTTTTACCTTGTCTGTGATGTTCGGGTTTGAATGATTGAAGCACCACCTCCTTTTCAGTGCCCAAATCCTTATATCTGAGTCTTCTTTCTATGTTAGTATTATTTGTCCTCATTCATGAAACCATACTCTTTAAACAGCTTGGAAATCTCGATGCTGCCCAAGCAGCCCACGAGAGAGCTGCGTGTCGGAGATGCTTTGAAACAGCAGTTACAAATATTCCAAAAGAACCCTACAGGCATTTTAGATCCAGATGCAAACTGCTCAGGTCTTTCAGTATAAAACACAGCATGGGGCAAAGCATCCCATATGTTCCAATGTGTGCAAAATCCTGATAATGATTTATTATATCAAGGGCTGCAACCTATGTTTCCCAGGTGACTGCGAGTGAATGTAACCTGATTGTTAAACAAGCTCCCTCACCTAATAAATGTGCTTTATTTGATGTGGAAAGCTCAGGAAGGAGGTTTGAAGGGGCCAGTCCCAGCACTCAGATTCTTTCTTGGAGACATCAGGGCTGGAGGTTTGAGCTCCCTTTTCCAGGAGCTGCCCCTAAACTTTGGGGTGCTGTAGATAAGTTGTCAGGAGATGATGTTTTTCCTGAGGTCTGATCCCCTAAATCTGCTACACAACTGTGGTTTGGATCAGAGGGCTGTGTTGCCTACTGTGAAACTCCCACTAAGACTTGGTTTTGTTACATGAAGTTTGTTGTTCACAGCTCGTGGCACCAGGGATGACATGACAAGCACATGGAGATAAAATAATGGATTTAATTTTCTAGAGTGGTTTAAAAAAGCGATTAAAGAAAAAATCTTAGAATTGTGGAGTGGTTTATGTTGGAAAAGACCTTAAGGTTCATCTCCTCCCACCCTCTGCCATGGGCAGGGACATTTTCCTCTAGATGTTGATCTAAGCCCCATCCAACCTGGCCTGATATTTTTCCACTTGTTAATCATGAATTGTTTTGTTCTCGTCTCACTTTTTGTCACTGCTATATAAATACATCATCAAAAATCTAAAAGTAGAGGTCTAAGGTGTAAAAGTTGTCCCATATCTTAGGAAAGGCATGGAGAACACCCACAATGGATAAAATTTCCTTTGGACTGTGATGTAAAATTCAGATGCACAGCTCCTGTCCAAGCCTGGGTTGTGTGTCCCTTCTGTGGGATGCAGCCTGTAGGGATTTGGGACATTGTAGGACCAAGGATGCAGCAGCTGAAGATGCCACTGTCCTCACACCATTGTTCAACCCATTCATGAGATGAGTCTGGTGATTCTTTGGTCCTGGCTCTGGTGTTTTCAGGGTGTTTGGTCTTTAAAAAAAAAATCCATCCTTGTTAAACCGTTCTTTAAAAAGAAAAATTTCTTCTGCCAGTTTCTTGTTTCTAATAATTTCCCATTGCAGTTAATCATTTACAAAGATACACACACACTGAGTCTGGTCCACATTATGGACTAATAGTCTGCAAAAGTCCTTTATGAAGTCCTTTTTTTTGGTTATTATTCTTTTCAAATTAAGCATGTGCTAAAAAAAGCCTCCTTGTTTTTAATGTAAACCCTTAAAAAACCCCAAACAAAAAGTCTTTGGAGGGAACTTTCAGTGCCTCTTTTTTTAGCCTGTGGCTGGTTTTCACAGCTGAGTTATGACAGCAGCACTGGTTTAAGGTGGAAGTGCTGGCAGAATCTGAACCCCAGCAAGGTTAGTGGGCATCACTCTAAACCCATAAATCTGGTGTAGGCACACAAAATCAAATTTAGACTAAAAATATTCTACAAAACATCTTAAATGTAATCAGGATTGACAGTAATTGTTGCATTGGTAAAGACCCGGAGCATTCTCAGAAATAGTTAAGAGCAGAAACAAAAAAAAGTCAAATTACGTGAGACAACTTCTGCTCCCTTCATTTGAAAAAATCTGACACCAGATTTCAGAGCTTGGAAATGAGGAATTAGAAAGCATCCAGATATCATTCAAAGCAGCTATCAGAAGATTAGAGGCTTTTAAAAATATTGATAAACATCAGAATCGGACAAAATATATCCAAGACAGCCAAAGGAAGTAAGAAGGGAAATTGGAGACTCTATTAGAAATTTCAGATCCTTGAAGGCTGGTGAAATTTAATAAAGGAATTATTTAAATTGGTCCAGGGACATATGGGGAAAGAATATATCGCTGGCATAAACTGTGGAGAATGTCCCAGTTAATATTTTAAGGAATCCAATGAAAGGTGCACTGGGACAAGCACTGCCCATTTAGAGAAAGCAAATTTAATTTTGGGGGGAGGGAAAGTCCTCAGGTCTGACAGATCTACTGGAATCCTTTATCATTATTATTTCTGCCAGGAGAGACAAGGCAATGCAACAGACATCCTATACTTACATTTTCAGACATCCTTTGACAGGGTTTCCTAGAAGAGGTTAATGTTAAGATGTGGAGCCACAGAATAAGTGGAAAGTTGAGTTTAATGGATTTAAAATTGGCTAAAAAACACGAAACAAAGTGTGGCACACCAGCAATCAATGGATCCTGTACCAGCTGGAAGGGTTAGTGGTGGGATATATTAGAAATTATCCTGGGTCCACAGAGGTTTATGTTAAAAATTACAGGGTTCTACATAATATTGAAAGCAACTTTTCAAATTTTGTTGATTGCATTAAATTGCAGGGAAATATAACTGATGAGAAACAATGACATAAAACTGCTCTGTAAAATCATCTCCTTTTTCTATCAGTGTTCAAAATTATGTGACAGAGCCTTCATAGTAAGGGAAAATCAGCCATTTTTGTGGTGTAAATATTGCATTAAGAGAAAGTTAACAGACCTCGAAGTTTGTACTGAATGTTTTCAGGTTATCAGGCAACTCTACCATTTAAATTCCAGAAAATTTTAAGTGGGAATAAAACTTTCTAGTCCAAAAGAAACCAAATATGTAGCACCTTTAATATAGATTAACAGGTAAAGTTGTGAAATTTGGCTAAAAGAAGAAAGAGAGACAGTCCATGGGTTTACTGCATTTTATTCATTTATGAGCTCATTAATCCTTGATAGAGCTGGAAAAATAATTAATTTGTTCTGTTTCAGGTGAGACTAGCAAAATAGCAGAAACCTGAGAAGGTTCAATTTAAATGGGAATCAATAGGGAATAAAAGGGAAAAAAAAGGATCAGTAAAAATTACTAAGAATTTTTTTGTTATTAAAACCTGAAGTCAGCTGATATAGCTGACCAAGGTGAAATATTTAGATTAGTTTTGAATTATTTAACATTTTAATCTACTCTGAATCCATTTCTTTTCAAATTTCACTTCAAAAATAAACCCCCAGCAGCTCCACTTTGAAAGCGTCAAAACAAACTGCGTCATTTCTGAAGCACATTTCATTTCAAACAAATATTGGAAAAAGTCTCCTTCTTGTGGTCCTTTTTATCAGATGAGATCTGAATTTGTGATTAGATTACTTCCCAGAATTTTTATTTCTTTTGTGAGAAATGTATTAGTAATTAGAGGAAAACTTCATCCACTCTACTTGGGAAGGGGGAGGACAACAAAACAACATCTTTTAGCTGATAGGCAAATAAAAAGAACCCTGTTTGCAAGCAAGTTTGAATTCTGAGTGATTTTACAGCCTGTTATCTGAGATAAATTACATCCTTTCCCCTGTCTTAATACACCAATTGAAGCCTTTCAGAGCTGCTGGGTGCCCTCATCCAGGGTGGATCCATCAAACATTAACTCAGCCTGGTTCTATATCCTCCCCCCACTATTGGTATTCAGAAAAGATTTAAACCACGTGAACATCTCAGGCAATCTTCACTGATACCTGTCTGTGAGAGAAGCTGCACTAAAAGCAGAGGTAGATCTCAAAGAAAAAGATCTATTTTATCAAGTTTTGAGGGTAGCATTCACTGTAGTTATTGATAACTCAGAGATGGGAGAATTTAAAAGGCACACTAGGGTTTCTTCAGTTTTTCTTTTCAAGTTTTCTTTTATTTTTTATTTTATTTTTTAAATTCATGGGACTATCCTGCCAAATGCTCCTCTGAAAAATGATAACAAAAGTTCCATTCCTGGAACGAATTGTTTCTACAAACCATGATCCCAGAAATACAAACATGGATAAATGGTCCCATTTTAACTTTGAATGAGGTATAACTTACTGAAAACAATCTGACAGTCTGCCAGTTTGCCTTCAACAATGGCACAGTACCAAAAACTGAGATTTACAGACGAGAAAAGCTTCACATTTTAGAAATAATTTCTCAACTGGAAAGGTAAGAGTGGAAAAAAATCTCCCCCAGATAACAGCAGGAAGAAGAGACAGGAGAGGATGTGAGTGATGTCTCCTACAACATCTTATGGATGGAGTTGTGTGTCAGGAGTCCCCAGAGAGGGAAGAATGTGGCACTGATGGCAAGAGCCAGAGGTTGGGATTGTGTCCCCTACACAATGTCCATAAGGATTTACCAGAAAACATCATTAAATCAGGCCTGTAGAATGGTAGACTCATAGAATCTTGTAGAATGCCTGGAGCAGGGAGGGATCCACAAGGATCGTCAAAATCCAACTTCTGTAGCTTCATGAATCTGTGATGAAGATTTTGGGTCACTACCCAACCAGCTTGTACTTGTGAGCATTTAGTAAATATTTACATTGTGACTTGGAATATTTTTCTCAGTTCTTTCCTCTCTCCCCAAATCCCAGCTCGATCTGAGACACATTTCTCTTATATTTGGGGATCAATACATTTTTATGAAATCCTTTGTCATTGCCACAAAAATATCTTTTTATGTAAAAAAACCTAAGAACATTTCTGACTTGATTGACTCATAGAGAGAAGTAGATAAAGCTTCAGTTCATACACTCTAACTGTGGTTTATCATCTTGTTATTCAGAATGTAAAAGAAAAAGAAAAAGCATTGATAATCTGTTTCTAGTTCTCATGAACTCTTTACAGGAGTACAATCCCATCACGTCAGAGTTCAAGTACACAAATAATAATATTAGTCAGAATTTTCACTCCCAAAGCAATTTTAACACCATTCAAAATATAATCCTTCTATGCAATATACCTCATTTAACAACCATTAGTGCCTTTTCCATCTCAGATCTCGTGTACCCAGTAATGATTTATTTCTACCCATTGTTTGAGCTGATTTCATTCCACCAATGGACTTGTACTAATCACGGGGAGTGCAATATGCAATGTGTGCTTGCCAGATATTTTTTAACTTTCGGCGCCGCACAATTTGCAACAGAAAGAACAGAAATTACAAATGTTCTCTTCACTTGCAAGAAAATAAACCAGAGAAAAATAAAAAAGCCAACCAACCCCTTGACCAATTTTGCATTTGAGAAGGAGAGTTCATTTCTTATATCTAAACTAAGCCATTCCCTTAATTATACCACAGTAGGTTGATTACAGGCAACACTACACAAAATCTATACATCTTGTTTGGCAATGTATCAAACTCAGGCACATTGTCAACGCAACGTTAACAGTTTTACTGTTTTCCTTTCCTGGGACTCCAATCTTTCTGAGCACCCTCATCTCCCACTGGGCCAAACCATGAGATCCATGCTCTGCCCAGAGCAGGGGAAACTCCCACCGCTCCAGCGCGCGGTTATCTCGAGCAGAACCCGCGGGAGCAAACACCCCGCCATTAACCAGCAACGTGTAAACAGACAAAGAGACAAAATCTTGCAAAAGAGTTGTTCATTACGAAATATTCCCACAGCTTGGCTGAGTGGGCCTTGCAGCTGAGCGGAGAAGTTTTCGGCGCTTTATAAATAGGGAAAGTGCCGTGCGTGCGTTCGTGCAACTTCCTCGCGGAGCCGCGCGAGCGCTGCACCCGACAGATGATACAACTCCCAAGCCCTGTTTCCCCACGATAATTTCTCATCTAAACTCCTAATTACACATCACTTCACATTCTGAGATATATAAATACATTTTTTCAGATGTACACTGTGCTAATGCTATGCATGGGAGAGCGGGAATGTTCTTTGGCATCAGTGCTCAATAGCAAAAGCGAAAATTGTCTCTCCAAACTATGTTTCAGAGAAGTGAAAGCCTCCAAAGTACTGAGAAAAGTTGAGATACTTAGCAGCAACCACACACAAAAAGCAGCTCTCAATGATTTTCTAGATCCTGAGGTGCTGCTAAGGGCATGTTCATCAAGTACAGTGTGGGACAGGGAGAGGCAAATCACACAAACCGTGGTGAAGCCAATAAATGCTTCAGAAATTGGGTTTTTTTGCTCAGAAAAAAATCCAGTTTGTTTATTTGGAGACAGCACCGTGGATGAAAATCAAGGAGCAATCAGCAGGGAACACTGGAGATGTGATTTAACAGAGTCTTGTACTTGTACGGAAGCAAGCCTACAAGGAAGTCAAGACAGACCCTTCAGGAGCTCTAGTGACAGGAACAGAGGCAATGGGTTTGCACTGAGAGTGGGTTCAGATTCAAAATTCAAAATTCAGTTTAGGAAAATATTCTTCCCTGTGAGGGTGGTGATATGTGGGGAGCTGTGGCTTCCCCATCCCTGGAAATGCCCCAGGCCAAGCTGGAAAGGGCTTGGAGCACCATGCGATGGTGGAAGGTGTTCCTGCCCATGAGCTTTAAGCTTCCTTTCAACCCAAACCATTCTGTGCTTCTATGAGGTCACTGAACCTCTTCTGTCCCAGAGGTAGATGTTCCAGTTAAATGCACCCACTCATAAAGAAATGTCTAGGGAAATATTTTAATTTTCTGTCATTGGTTAATAAATCCTCCTGGAAGAATTTTAGGTTGGCTATAGCTTACTAATACTTTTTGTATCATATTGCTGTAATATTAATTATAAAACTCTGCTTAGAACTCTAAATGTTTTTCTATAACATCAAAAATGACTCATTTTCATCTCTAAATCCCCAAACTTTTTACAGGTACTGCGATGGGTGCCATCTGTATGAGGAGCTGGTATCTTTTCCCTCCCAAGATTGATAGGTACCACCATATGGTAGATAGGATGATCAACTTTGCAACACCGAAGGCTTTTTTGGCGACTTTCCAGGAGCTTGAGGGCCACACCTAATTTGCATACACATTTCCATACAATTTTTATTTTAGATAAATGCACACAGGATGGTTCGGTGAACTCGTGTGGCTTTCTCTTTGATAGATGTTCTGGCATTGTTTGTTGTTTGAGTTCTTCAGCAATAAAATAGCTGGAGTTGGATCCACCCTGCAATTAATATTATTTATTGATGCTGTTGCTGTGCTCTGGGTAAGGAAGCGCAATCCCATCTTGAAGAGCACCTCTAATTAGTCAAAGAAAGTTCCTTGACATACTTTGTACCAGGTGATTAGAAAACGTTCCAATTTCAAAATTCCATGACTGTTTGGCTCAGTTTTTTCCAGAAAACAGATTTTCTGCAGCAAAATTTTTCATTATGTTTGCAAACACTTGAAAGACAAGTGTGGGAGTAAAAGATGTGGTAGAAACAACAGGCATTAGCCCCAAACAGGTGCTCTCTCTGTCTGTGGATAAGGCACCTCTGACCTCAGCCTAAAGTGGTTGTCTCTGAGGCCAAGAGATTTTGTGTCTGCCCAGATGTGATGCCTTAGTTGCCATTTTAACCATGTTTTACCATTTAATTAATCCTTCCACAGGGCTCCACAAAAGCCTTATGGGTAACTAATCCTCCCCTTTTAACCTGAGCTGCTGAAAATCTCCCAGGAAGGATGTTAATATCTTCAATTTTCCTGTCTTGTGGGAGGTCAGGATTGCCACAGGTGTTCCCAAGATAACTCATGTCTCCCTGGCTGTATCTGGTGCCTTGGTAGAGCCCAGGTTTTCAGCAATTTCCTTCTAGTGGGACAGTTCCTAGTAATAAAATGGCATTAGAAATAAAATCACCTTAAGAGTGAGAATAAATTTCTCTAAGCAGAAGAAAATCAATGTCAGGGACTGCTGATGGAGAGGCTGGGCCCTTCAACTCACCATTGCTGAAGATGCAGCTCTCCATCCACAGGCCTCCATCTCTCAAACTCAGTGAGAGTTTATTGGTGTTACATTTGACTGCAGAAATTCATCAGCAAAATTACTGTATTGATCCTGGTTTATATTTGAATGCATAGTCTCATTCAAAGCTATTTTTTTCAGGTCTAAGATAATGCTAAAGGACTTAATTTTGTTTGTGCTTTAATGAGTTTTTTGTGAGTAGCAAACTTGCAGCAGTTCATTGGGGAAGTAACCTGCTCTGAGGCTTAGTTTTGAAATATCCCATTTTTTAAATGAATTTATTATTTACTGAAAAAACTCAAAACTTGCATGGTTAGGAATCTCATACCTTTACATGTCCCTCTAGGAAAAAAAGATTAAAGTTGATGTATTTGGACGTGAAGCTGACATTGTAGAAATGTTATACACGGCTGCAGAAATGGGAATGGTGTAGAAATATTTGATGTGAGGTATCAGTGGTTCTTGGGTGCTCTAATCTCCAAACAAGGTGGTATTTTGCTAGGCTGTGGATACAGTCACTGAGAGTTTGGCAGGAATTTTGGGAGGAATTTGGAAGCTGGAGCATTTTGGGGATCTGGTCAGAGGCCAGGCTCAGATTTATAAGCACAATCAAATCCTATGAGGGAAATTGAATTTCAAATGTGTTATCAAGAAAATTGGTGTGCTTAGAAATGGCCGGAGGAGAGGCTGAGGACAGGAGGAGTCAGAGATTTCAGTGTTTTGGACATCCCTCTAATTCTTTGGTATGAATAGCAATATGATTGATGCAGCAATAACCGCAGTGCTGTGGGGATTTGATACCCAGGGGGAATCAATTAGCTGGATTTTGGATATTGGAGCGTTATGACCTTTGCTTAGATCATAATGTTGACAAGTAGGAGCAAATGGAAGAATATGAGTCTTTTCTGATTGTAATTGACTGGAGACACTGAGAGCAAGGTGGGGATCCAGATTTGCAGACAATGTGTTGATCCCAAAAGATGGCTGGGGAACAAGAAGTGAGCCTTGTCCAGACCTCCCCTTGTGAGATGGTAGGGGAGGAAAAGCAAATTTAGGAGCAGCTCCTGGCTTCTTTGCACTCTTCAGTGGTCAAATTACATCCATCTTACACCTTCATTATTGATTTACAGGTGAGTGATGTTGTGGCTTGCTGCAGAGTGACACTGAGCCAGGATTTGTTGGGAATGTTTATCCTGTTATCCAGCTGTGGTTTTATCCAAACTCCTTGCAGGAAGGTTTGAGGGGGAGATGTTGCCAGAGGTTTCTGAATCTCTGCTGAGGTAACAGCCTCTGCTGGTGCTCACCTGTGGACTGGGAAGACAAGGGAGTCTTGGTGGGTTTTTCTGGGCTGGAAGTCTCAAACATACAAAAAAATGGGCTGTATTAGGTGTGTTATGGGCTAACAGATGGCTGAGCCAACTCAGAGCCAAGTGAGCAGGGCAGCTGCCAATTAACAGGGTGGAGTTAATGAAACCACAGCCTGGTGTGGCCAGTGAGTGTTGGAGGAGGAAACTTCAGGTTTGTTCTGCTGTTTAGCAGTCAAATTTGATGATCTTGGAGGCCTTTTTCAACCTTAATGATTCTGTAAGTAAAGGACAAAATTACATTAGAGGATGGAGAGAAGTTGTAAGTCTCAGGTGTGAGGAAGGAAGAGATTTTGAGTGTAGGTTCAAAAGCATTGTAATTGGTGAAGAAAGTTAATGATAAATATTTTTAATCCATTGATTATTGAACTAAAGCAGAGAACTGGTAAAATCAGAGTGCTAAAAGCTGGATTTCTCAAAAGATTACATTTTGTCTTTTATACAGTTTTACATTGGGATGAATAGACTTGTAAGTTGTATTTTTCATGTATAAAAACATTCCTATTTCTTTTCCTTTATAATCATGCCAGGCTGGTTTTCCTTTGACTGCTTTTCCCTAATTTTTTGAGTTAGGACTGTGTGGTCAGGTAGCCTTTTCGTTTTCTCAGACGAACTCTAAATTAGATAGAGACAGACAGCTCTGGCCTTCACAGAAATGTTTTCCTGCTGATCCTTGCATTTTCCATCTTTCATCTCATCTGCTGGTGAATATTCCCAGTTCTTCTCTATTTCTATGAGTCTTACTTTTTACTGGAGAGGCTCCATATCTGAGGAATGAAGAATGACAGGTTTCATGGCAGCTTTTTTGGAGAGCCTGGAGATGGAGGATTAGATTCCTCTAAGCCATTTCCACACCGAGGGAGTTACAAAGAAAGAGACAGATTTAGTTGCATGACTAAATTCCCTAAAACAAGAAATAGTTATGGGAAAAGTAGTAAAGAAAATGTTCAAATAAATGGTGCAAAATCTCACAATTTATTTTTATGTCTAAATTGTTTGAGCTTCTGACTGTTTTTTCTTTAGTTTTCTTAATTTCTTTATTTTTATTTACTTATTTTCCTATTACTACTTATCAGTATCTATTATACTCACCTGAGTGACTTTTCCTTCTCCTGGGCAAGAGTTCTTCCATTACTATTTTCCACTGGACATGCTGGGGTCTCCTGCCCAATGTTCTCCACTTTTAAATACTTAATTATTATTATTCATTATTATTAATTACTTAATAATAATTTCTTTTATAGAGGAAGAGGCTGATATGCAACAAATGGTGTGTGTAGTTTTAATTTTTAGAATTGCTATATGAGAGCTTTTGTTGAGATTTCCCTATTTATTTGTGGATTTTTTTTTGGTTTTTTTTTACCATGTTTACCATGAAAATGTTTAAGCAGAGAGTTTAAGAAAAAAAATGCTGCTTGAATTTCCTAATAACTCACTTGCATTGTTCTGTTTAGTATTTTTATGTATTTTAAGCTAACTCACTCCACTGAAAAAAATTTAAATTTTAAAAATCTGCCTCTAAATTTGACTGCAATTTTTAAATTAGACCAATTACTGTTACCCCCTTTTTCTCAAAGCGCCCTTTTTTTTCGAGGTGCTCCACAAGAACTTAAACTTGATAACAGTGAATATTTCAGGAAGACCCTGTAAAGGTATTTTCAATTCAAGAACCATCTCTTACTCTGATGATACCAATCAAAGTTTATTTTTTCCTCCATTAGAAAGGGCAGCTTGACTGTTTTGATTCCTTTCAACTCCTTTCCAGTGTGTGCTTTGATGAGAATTAAGAAAAGGAGAGGAATATTTTTCCTTTAGGTTTTTTTGAGGAAACAGTCACTATCCTTGCAGGGAATGAGAATAGTTTGTTACATTAATTCAGTTGGAACAATCATGCCACCTGCAGTCACGACTCTGCACGCTGAACGTTCCTGAATGAAGTCGTCTCTCTTTGGCTTCCCAAAAGCTCCAAAGTCACCATGGGAAACACCCCTTCCCTGCAACCCATCAAATCTAGGGAAAAGGTTGTGTAAGCACATAGAAGTTAGTGAAATGATCCATGTAGAATGAGCCAAATTCTGTTTTTGAAAATTCCATTTTTCAAGCGGGTTTTTTCTTTCCATCAATTGGATATGAGAACCTGTACTTCCAAAATATTTTGTTCTTAGATGAGAAAGATGATCCAAAAAGTTTTCCATCCTTGGGCCAGGTTTTATAGGGCTTGGAGCAACCTGGTCTAGTGGAAGGTGTCCCTGCCCATGACAAGGGGCTGGAACTAAAGGGGCTTGAAGGTCCCTTCCAGCCCAAAGCATTCTGTAAATTCCAGGCAACAAAATATCCGTGCCTGGTAAATGAATGTGAAAAAGAAGAATGGAACAAAACCTCAAGGTGTAGGCTTTGTCTGATTGCAGCTAAACGTTGCTGCTCATTAACGTTGAATTCCTGGCAGCTGCACAGCACAGATAGAGTAAAAGTACAAAACAATTACAGAAGAACCAATAAAATAAAAAGCCCTTTTGAGCAATGACAGCATTCAATAATTGTGTCAATGCTGCTTTAAAAGTTTCAGCTTCTACAGCATCTCCAATCCCAAAGTGTCTCATCTGCTTTCTAATTTTCCACAAGATGCTTTTAATATTTTGAGATTGATATTGAACCACAGGGGTCTAAAAGGTTTCAAAAGATCTTGCATATGCATTTGGAACCAAACGATCAATTAGATTAATAAAGGGGAATTGTAATTTATATATGAAGCCTGTAAACTCTTGCAGAGAGGTATGGAATAAGAAACCAGGCAGCTTGGGGAGAGCCAGGATTTTAGGTGAGAAAACAAACACACTCAGCAGGAAAAAGAAAAAGGTGCAGCCAGCACCAGTTTTGTTACATTAATCTGATGCTTCCTGTTACAAACATGGAAGAAATGAGGAATTTAATACAGCACCTGTCAAGGTAATTATCATCTGTAACCAGTTGTACCTTGGGAATGGTTCTACTGCAGACACAAAGCAAAAGCTTGTAAATGGGAAATTGTTATTAATTTTTACGAGCCGTCCTGTTATGGTTGAAATGTTGCCTTCAGGCTCTTCCTTGCAGTTATAATGGTATCTTTTTTTTTTTTTTTTTCTGTTTCCTTCCTGAAGGATCGTTGGATTGTCAGTTTTATGTTTTCTTAACTGATAGTCATCAAGCTTTGCTTAATCATCTTCTTCCTCCAGCACAAGGCTGCTGGCAGAGTCCCTTTCCTGTGCTGGGGGTCCCTGGGGCTCCCCAAAACCCTGGAGGAGTTCCCATCTCTGCAGGGTTCCCCATGTTAGTGTTTGGGATGCCATCAGCAGAACCAGAAGAAAAATGAAAACAAGATATTTCTGCCAGAAAATACATTCCTAGCAAAGTAGAAATTTCCTTTCAAGGAACCATGTCTTTAATACCACCCTCTTGTGAAGAAAAACAGTGGAAGGAATCATCTACATTTGCATCTTT
>NC_031776.1:34904247-34934247 GCF_001522545.3 Parus major | reverse complement strand
CTGGGTCGCTGGAATTGCCCCTCGTGCCAAAGGGTTCTGGAAACGCTGCCTGAGAGACAAAAGTTCAATTCTCAGCAGTAATAACATGCCCACAAAAGCTCAGAAGCAGTCATAGTTGATAAGAGCAGTTTCTGGATCAATATATCCAATCTTAGGTAGGGAGGTCAGCCTGTCACACCAGTGCATCTCTGGAGGAGGAGAAAGCGAGGACTTAGGGGTGGTTTGAGGTGGCCTTGCATGGCTGCATTGGGCCAGGGCCAGCTGTTATTTCACCAGCATTTGATGGAGTTATTTTCCATATTTGATTTTTTTTTTAAAGGGAATTGCAGTACTAGCAGAGATTTATTTAAGAAATAATAAAAAATCTTTTTATTCTAGAGAATTTGGAAAGAACAATCCGAATATAAAACCCCTAAGACCTACAGCAATTTCAAACAGTGCCATTTACTGATGAGCTGCTGGCAGTGAAAGTTTTAGATGTTTGCCACCATCCTTCAGCTACAACCCTCGAATTCTGGGAACCTTATTCATGAAAAGGAAAAAATACAATCCCTTTTGTGGCCGATAAACAAGTTACACACAAAGAAAAGTAGAGAAGAATGGAGAACTTGTGCAAAGATAGAGCACAATAAATTCCCTGGATCAGGAATTTGGTCAGCAATAACATCCACTTTGTTTTAAAAGGTATTTTAGTGTGCTCTATCACTCTGGGAAAAGAAAGCCTTATAACCACAGTGGCTGCCCTATCAGAGGCTGCTTAAATAGTTTTTGAGATAGAGATCACCATTTCAGAGACTCATATATCCCACCACTGTAGGTGCAACACCACTTGTGTACTTTTTTTTCAGTCTTGGCAGGGATAAATGTTCACAGAAACATTTATCAGATGCTGTTTCTCCTTCCTTTTGTGCCCATCGTTGCTGTAGCTCCACTCAAACCCAAAGGAACTCGGGTTTCAGGCCAGTTTGCAGTGATTTGCATGATTGCCACAAATAAGGGTGGTGGCAGAGCGTTCAAAAGCGGTTTCCTTCATGTTGACAACACTTTATGATCAAATGACTGCTTTCACTTATAGCTCCTTCCTTCTGGGATAAGAAAATTGAATTTTTAGGATATATAACAAGCAACACATGTAGCATGAAATCATGGTGTTATAGGGCTGTACAAATAAAAGATGGGCTCAAGAGGAGACTCACGGCACCGCTTTCTATCCTGAAAAGTCAAATTATTCATCATTTTAAAGCAAGCTGTGCACTTAATGCTACACAAATATTCTCAAAACGTGCTTAATATTCAGCATTTGTGGAATACTACTCAAAAACGGGGCTTTTTTTTTTTATTTTTTCCTCTCTGCATTTTCTCTTGCAGAGAATCTCTAATTGCTTAGACACCTTTGAAGTTCAAGATATGTCATTCTCACTCACTGGCAAAAAGTGCAACAGAAAATCCTGCATTTAAAAGCCCAAATGCTCTAAGTTTGTGCTCATCCAAATTTTTACAATTAATCAAATTGGGAAAGCAGCCAGTAGAACAAAGGTCCATCAAGAATATTTCAGTTCAAGAGGAATTCTTTTGTATTAGCTCCATATCAAGCCACATCTAAATTCTGCAAAAAGAGTTAGAGTCTAGGACTTGATTTCCATCTCAGACATAGGTTTTCTGTTTGTGTTTGGGGAGGTTTTGTGGGATTTTTCCCTAAAATTTTCTTCTGAAATACAAATGAAAATATATTCTGTAAAACAGATGCTCTATAAATATGGAAAATTAATTTTTATTTTCTTTTTTTTTAATTATTATTTTCTGTGCTCCCATTTTCACTTTCTCACAGTGCTGCAAAATTGTCACTTTTATGTTCAGCACTAAGGAGAATGGGATGCCTCAGATCCCAAGGCACAATTCACCCCATACTCTGGAAACCGGGAGATATCCCAGTGTGATGCACTTCACATTTCCAAGATTCTCTCTGTAAGCAGAGAAACACAATTTAAAAAAAACCCAAACCTTGAAATTCTTGCGTGCAGCCCTGTTCCTGAGACATTTATCCTGGCAAATCCCAGATTGCAGCGCTGGGGTTCCGCAGCCTTCCGACACCACACCGAGCCTGAAACGTGCAGAGGGAGCTGGGAAAGCCACGAGCACTCAGGGTATTATTTCTTAGCAATAGTGTGATTTCCAATTCCATGTCTGTGTGTTATGGAACAGAATCACGGCAGAAAACCCCCAAATTAAACTGTTTATCGAGGCACCTGCTTCTGGGCGAAGAGGCCTCGGGAATCGCCTGACTTTTTATGCAAAACTCGGTTTTCTGGCTCTTTGATCCTTGTGATTTAGCGCCAGACACTCACTCTCGTTCACCTTCTTTGGTTTCTCAAGATTTCTTTCTGGATTAAATCAAAGAGGTGCAAAGTGCCCGCAGCCCTGCTGCTCCCTGAGCGCTCCAGGCAGCGGGAACAGCGGGAGCAAGGGTGGGGGGCTCTGCCATTCCCAAATACTCCAGAGAAATGCAGTCTTTTTGTCCATAGGTGGTGCTGCACGAGCCTGGAAAAAGAGCTGCTTTTCCCATGGCTCTGTGGTCCCCAGCCCCTGCTTCCCTGGGTGGGGTAGGACCAGCCCTTGGTCTCTGCTGGCCTTTCCCTTCCCAGGCCTCTCTGCCTTTAGGGACCGAAAAAAATGATGGTAGGAGCCACACTCAGCTGTTTGGGGCTGGGCTTTGGACCTCTTGAAGTTGTTTGTGGTCGAATATAAAGTTTATGGTTAAATATAAAGTGGCAAAGCAAAAGCAGGAGAGTGGAATGGTCATGAGGGCAATGCCAAGAGGTTTTCAAGGGATAAGTGGGACTGGGACACTGCCATGTCTCTCCTCTGGTTTGCTCAGGGTCAGGCATTTCAGTTGTCTCTGCAGCTTTGCCCATCGTTTTGGGGCAGAAATTCAAAGAATTCAGCCCTTTTCACTCTTTTCTCATTGCTTTTTTGGGGGGGTATTGTGGCCAAGGAACAGATAGACTAATGGTGTGTACTGTCCCTTTCCAATTTCATATTTATGGTTTTCTATTTTAGCCTTGGAAATGTTAAAATACAGACGTTTTCTTAAGAGCCATCCTGTAAAACAAGAAGGGGTGTAACCAGAGTCCTGGGTCAGATACAGCAGTTTTATGTCAGAAAACATTACAATAATTGTGGAATATACAGTTGCTGTGCTGACAAAAACAAAAAAGTGCTTTTCATCTAAACAAATTCGTTTGATTTATTGTGTTTTATACTTATGTTGTATTTAAAATTTTCATCCCCCTTAAACACTCGGTGGCTTTCCAAGAGTGTTGGAGAACTACAAGGCCGTGTTTTTGGCATTGGGGGTGACCTCATTATTAATCAGAAAACATCTGTGCAGGCAGAGCAGTGCATGTGTGTGTGAGGTCAGGGAGCTGGGGGTGGATTAGCGGCCCTTGCACGCACAGGCCACCAGACGTGTGTGCCTTGCTTGGAAAACGCCCTGCCTGGGTCCTCCTCTCCAGATTTCACAGGAATTCCTGGAGGAAAACTTCCAGAAGTCAAGGAAGGCTTGGACAAGGGAGGACAAGGCTTCAAAGAGAGTTTAGGTGAGATGTTAGAAGGAAATTCCTGACTGAGGGAAGGGTGAGGGTGATGAGGCACCAGCATGGTTGACCAGAGAAGCTGTGGCTGCCCCTGGATCCCTGGAAGTGTCCACAGGCAGGTTGGGCAGCCTTGGAGCAACCTGGGACAGTGGAAGGTGTCCCTTCCCATGGAAGGGGGTGATTTCAAAGTCCCTTCCAGCCCAAACCAGTCTGGGATTCTCTCTCAGCTCCTACCTCGGGGTGGCAATGCCCCAGGAGCTGCCTGCAGGGCCAGGGCAGGTGCTGATGCCAGGTTCAGACTGATGAAGGAGGTCACTCATGCCCATCACCAGCCCTGGGATGGCACAGGGTTCATTAAGGCATTCTTAGAGCGTCTCTCCTAAAGCACAAGTGTCTTCTCTTTGTTTTCAGTTGCTCAGTGCATGCTCAGGTTGACAGATCCTGCGGATGAATTAAACTTTCATGTTGCATTTTCAGCAGAGACCCCACAATTTACTCAGTACACATCAGGAGAGAAGATATGTAATAAAAATCAGACAAGTGTACTTATTTTCCAGAATATAGATACTACCCTACCATTATGCTTTTTACATTTAACTGTATAAACAACAATTTAGTTTGCCCTTAATGTCCTAAATATGCTTAGATCCATCACGGTCAAAATTGAAGGGCAAGGCAAAAGGACAAAGAGAAAAGATGTGAAATGTTCCACAGAAACAGCCCAAAATACACTTCTTATAGCACAAGCACATTGTTAAAAAATGAGGAAGTAATAGCACAGGGAAGGGTGTGTATTTATGGGGTCACACAGTGTGGAAACAAAGGCTGTCCCTGATGTTGCTGACCCACCAATGGAAAAAGATTCCTTTTGACCAGGGGGTTTTCCCCCTGTTTTTACAAAGAGAGGAGAAACCCCCTGTGCTGCTGTCTGGAGGAGGAGAAGCCCTGGAGGGGCTCCACAGTCCCCTCTGCTGCTGGGGGAACTGGCAGGGTTGGTGTCTTTTTGAGCCATGTTGCAAGTTTGTACTTGGAAGGAAGAACTTCAGTAAGAAAATTTGTTATTTTCTCTGCAGGTGAAGGTTTTTCCACACAGAGAAAATATTTCAGAATAAGGCAGTGGGTGAGCTTAAAGCAGGAGATTTTACTCAGTGCAGAGGAACTTTTGCTCAGCAAGTGGTGAGGGGACAACGCCCATGTCAGGAGCTGTGGCTGAAGGATTATTCTGAATTCAGACCTGTGCTTGGGCATTCATAAAATCCCAGAATGATTTGGCTTGAAAAGGACCTTAACACCCATCAACCCACCCCCTGCCATGGGCAGGGGAACTTTCCAGGTTGCTCAGATCTCCAACCAACCTGGCCTTGGACACTTCTAGGGATGGGGAATACTCCTAAAGAATTGTCGTGATTTAGACAAATACCTGAAATGCTTATGAATTAGGCTAAAATTTACATTTTTTTGTATAATATTCTTTGTTTCAGAGTAATTTACTAATGCATCTCCATTTTATGTAATTATGACACCTTAAGTCCAAATGTGTGACCCGTCTTTCATGATATGTAAATAAAAGTTCCTTACACTGCAAATATTTTAACATCTTGTCTCAGGTCTGAAGCCTGATAGGCTGCATTGAGGTTGAACAGACATTTTGCCTATTTCTGAGGGATCAAAATATGTTAATGATGTCAGCAAAAATGTTTCCTCATACCTTTATATACAGCTTTTTAATACAATGCAGAACCATGAGTATATTTTGTAGTATTTTTTCATAAAAGGTTGGAACTTTGTATAGTCAACCTATCAAAAATGTATAAATTATGTGAGAAAAAAAACCCTGCATCATTTTTTTTTCCCTGGGAAGTGGAGCAGTTAATATTCAACATGAAATGTCTAATCTTTAAATACATTATAATCTAACTGCTTAGGATAATTTTTGCTTTAATACCTTAAGAGTCTGCAAAGCCTGAAGGATGGGATTATTAAAATGGAATTTTAATGTCAAAATTATCAGAGAAGAGAACATATTGCTAGTGTTCATAAAAAAAAAAAGTGTATTCAATTTCTGTTTGATTTGTTCAAATAAGAGATGAGAATATATTTGATTATAGCTGGTAAGTATTCAGAAAGTTGATCAGATGACTGCAGGTCATTGCAACATAAGTGCTGTCAACTATGGGGATTAGTACATTAGAGAGGCTGAAATATGTGGTGGTGTATAAACATACCTGGACTGATGGCTTGGACTGCAGCTTCCACAAAGATGCTGCAAAGGGAAAGAGTCAGGAATAAAAATCTCATGGTGGCCTCGTGGAGAATGCTACCAACTGACCAAACATTCAATATAAAGGAAACAATCTTAACAAGTTTTACAGGTATAAACATAAAACTCTATTTTGCTCATAATTGGAGTGTTAAGTTTTCCTCTCTGGCTGTCAGGAGGATTCAGCTGGTGCTGAAGAGTAGAATCACTGTGGGATGTTCTGGGCTGGAATGGACCTTTAAAGTCATCCCATTCCACACCCACCATGGGCAGGGACACCTTCCACCATCCCAGGCTGCTCTAAGCCCTGTCCAACCTGGCCTTGGACACTTCCAGGGATCCAGGGGCACCCTGTGCCAGGGCCTCAGCACCCTCACAGCCAGGAATTCCTTCCCAATATCCAATTTAAACCTGCTCCCTTTCATCTCAAACCATTTCCCCTGGTGCTGTCACTCCAGGATCCTCAGGGCCAAGAACATCAACCAGCTTCAGATGTTTCAGATCATCTGAAAAACAATCTCTGAAAGGTAACAGAAATGAAAACACCCCACCAACCTTCCCACCTGCCTTCCCCAAATTATTAAATAATGCGGACAGCCAGCTCCTCTCTGTCACCATGGTCCTACTGAAAACTTTTACTTCAATGTAGTTTCTCAGCACTTAATCACTTCCCAGAACACAGACCTGAAGATCAGCATAGTTTGGCCAGTTATTTTTGTGTAGAAAACCATGTAAATTTTCCACAGATGGTCGGAAAATACTTGGACTTTATGATCTTAGATATTTTTCCAACCTAAATGACTGTATGAAAACCAGGAGGTTGCAGCTCCTATAAATAATAAGCCTTTCAATAAATATCTGTCAGGACTGCCAGGAAGGCACTTAAAAGGGATCTGACCCAAGGATAAGGGGGAATGATTCATATTGTGTAAATGCAAGTGAAAGGACTTCAGGTATGGATACTCAAATCAGGTTTGGAAACCTTTCTTTGGTGACTTCCTTCTTGGAAGATGTGGCATCATTTGTCTGGAGTTCGGGTAATATTCTGTAAGCTGATGAGGTAAAAATTATGGTTAAAAAGTGACCTGCTGTGTTCCCAGGCTTCTCCTGTGATAAACTGTCTGGTGTGGGTGCAAATTTGGCATGTTAGAAAAGAAGGAAGAGCAGGAAATTCATGATTTGCCTGCAGGGAAAGAGCCCAGGGAAATTGGAGAAGCAGCCCAGGTTGAAAACATCTACAAGAGAAAGGTGTTGCCACCGTGGTTTTTGTTTTTATCTCAACAATACAACTGAGCAAGAGAGGGAAAGGTGATTTCACAGCTATTATTTAAGATATCAAAGCCACTCCCATATTCATAAATCCTTATCTATTTTCATGAATGCTTGTGCCCAGTTTTTACTTTCATAGAAGGATTGACCATCCTCAAGCCAGTATTAAACATTTGTACAAATAATTTTCTCTCTTTTTTCCTGTTTGCAAAAGTTGACTTTTCTGGTCATAAAGTAATTTGCTTTTTTTTCCTTAAAGAATTTACATCATGAATAATACACCTAGGTCACCTGTCCAACCATTTTATTTTTTACATTGGTAAGGATTTATTTGTATGAGGAGACAATCTATCTCACAATGAATAGTTGAACATTGTAATAAAACAAAAAAAAAAAATACAAATAACCCAGAGGTTGCAATATGTTTGTATAAAGTATTCAAACAATTTCAAATAACAACTGAACTTGTAAAAATCAACATCTGTTCATGGATTATTCATGAACAAAAATGGTAAAATTCCTTCAATAAAAATAGTCTTCAATGAATAGTTTTTGCTGGTTGCTGAGAAAATTATGTTCTTGCAACTGAAATTCAGCTCCAGGACTCTCCTGCAGTTCAGATTCGTTAACACTAAAATTATCCTTTAGAACATAAATTGCAGCAACAGGAAAACTATACAAAATTCCAATTAAAAAAAGACTGACAGGATAACACTGAACTGTCTGAATTTAGGCAAGTGGGTGAGGGCTTTTCCACAAAATTCCAAAAATTTTCCCGAGTGCATCTCTGCTTGTCGGCTTCTGCAGGAGCATTATCCCTGGTGCAATACAAACTTCTGCTGCTGCTTTAACAGATCCCTCCAGTGATGACTTCACACACAATGATTTAAAACTATTAATAGTAAAAACGCTGAGATCAATAGTTGTTCAAACCTAAAAGTGTAATTTTTTTACCCAGCTGAGGGAGAGGTTGGAAGGTACCCCGTGGTTTGACAGGCTGACACAGAAAACACACTAGGTATCATTTTTCAGAACAATGCACATTTTTAATTTATGAATGTTCTTTTATAAACTTGTATGTACAGTCACTCTTTTTTTTTTTTTTTTTCCTCCAGTGCTACATAATTATAACTTGCAAAATGTAAATATTTATGAATTCACAGGATGTTCGCTGGAAGAGAAGAATGTTATACTTGCAGATTTTTCTTGTACTTGCAGGATTCACATAATATTATTTGCCATCATGATGTACTGAAAAATGCAAAAAAATATAATATTCTACATTTGACTTTTCTGAAAAATACCATCTGGTGTTATTTTTTGAGAGTCGGAGATTAGCTCTGTAATTGCTTATAGTTAGAGATAGACATTACTACATTTATTGACAATTTTATTCTCTACAATAATCTTACATTTAAATAGTGACTTTGTTCCTGAAGGATGCCAAAGTGATTAAACTGATATTCAAACTCTTTGGATAGCATCACCCACCACTGAAATGCAGCCATCTCTGGGGTGAGATATTGCAGCTGTTTAGCAGCACTCAACAGCCCTGCAGAACAGCTTTGGAAATGAAGAATTCCGATGAAAAAGGGGACATTTAGGTAGGCAAAATAATTATCCAAATTGGTGTTTGGCCAGCACGATAGTGCTCACATGTCCACGCTCGGAAAATTATATTGGATCCTTAATATCCATAATTACTCAGGACCTTGGGTCAGCCGTTCCCATCAGAGAGGGCATTGCCCAAGTGAAGCTCAGCACTGCTCAGGAGGGATTTTGGGAAGCTTATTTGGAGTCTTTTGGATTTTTCCTGACCATGTGGATATCAAACATCGGCTCTTGTGAAGCCCTCTCTGTGCAGGGAATTCCACTGTGCTGTCTGCACAGGTTTGGAGGCTCTAAGTGGATCTAAGCTGCCAGGCAGATAACTCTGATTAGGAAAATGGATCTTGGAATATTTTATCTGAATTTCACCTCACTTCAGAAGTGTGTGGGACAGAAGCTGAACCCATCTGAAGTACATGAAGGTAATTGTCAATATCCTTGCTCTGTGGGCCACCTCAGCTTTCACAATATTCAGGAGACAGTGGTTGTGGTGTACTCACCCATCACATCACCTTCTCATCCTGGACTGGCTGTTTTTATTTCAGTTGGTGTATCCAAGCTGGGCAAACGTTTCAGGAAATATTTCCTCCACAGAGTTATGCTAAAAGTGTTGCTGCCATTAGACTTTCATCACACGCCCGCTGCTCGTGAGCTAAACGGACAGGACTGGAAATGTGAGCTGTCAATCTGGGTGTAACAATACATTTAGCTCGAGCACATCATCCACGTTGAAAGAAAACACTTGTCAAAGTTACAAACAAGCAGCTCCTGGGTAAGTCATCCTCCTCCACCAAAGCTTCTGTGCTCGGGTATGCCAAGAGTTCCTCCTCACCCACAGCTGCCAACCACAGTGTATTTTTGCACTGCTCTCCTGTTTATCATCTGCAGTGCTTGTTGATGTGCAATTACATCCAGCCACGTGCCCTGGGACTGCTCTGTCTCGTTATGCAGTTGTCAGGGATGATCAGGATATCCTGCCTCTGGATTTCCTCGATTCACGTGTGGCAAACCTCGAACCGAGCTTTGTCTCTCTGGAGATGTCGTGTGGGGGAACGTTGTGGAACCATCATTCCTCATCAGATGGACAAATTCCCCTTCACCTATTTGAAATTCTTCCAATGCCTCTTTTAACTTCTTGGTTTTAGCATCTTTCTGAACAGACTCCAGACCACGTAAAGCAAGTGTTTCTCTAGACTGCACAGGAAAAAACATCCCACTGTCACTGTGAATGAGTAGGGATGACACGGAACGTGGCAGGGAAATATCCTCTCAGTAACAGTCTTGAGCACTGAAAACTGCCAGTGAAATGTGTTCTTGGCTTGGAAACTTTTGTGTTTTAGATGAGTGGAGAGTGCTCCATGGAAAATGATTGGGTATGGAAGCTGGACTTTGGATATGGGAAGAACTCACATGGTGTTTATAACACATACAGCTAAGCAAATGTCTTAATCAAAGCTTTTTCACCCAGAAGTGATAGCAGGACAAAACTGAAATTCTGTGGCAAGGAATGATGATAAATTTTCCAATATGCAATAGGTTTGAGAAATTAAATTTTTAAAAATAAACCGAACCATTTTAATTTTTCCTATGTCAAATTCCAAGTTTGGGAACACAAAGCTGTATGGTTTTCAATATTCAAGATCTGTCTGAGAATGTGGATGCATGGCTGCAGAGAGAGCTGTTGCATGAATTTACGATTTTTGAGATTAAACATTTCAAAGGACAATGAGGATTAAACCTTTTTCTTGCTTTTGTCCTTTTCTTGATGACATTTACGGAAAATTATTCAATTTTTTTTTAATGGAAAACAATGGAAGTGGTTTCACCTAACCCTCCTTCATTCCATTGTTTCAGGGCAAGATGCGCTACTAAAAACATACCTTTTAATATTTTTATTAATTTTATTTATTTACTAAAAAACACACTAAAACATAAAGGTGTAAGAAGACACCATCAAGCTGTATGGGGGAAAAATAATTAATATCCTATTCTGTGTCAGTTTTTGTTGAATTGGGAGTTCCTGGGGAAGGGTTTGAGGGTTCATATCCCAAATCCTTGCTTGGTGCTGCAGAAAGATTCTGCAACACCAAGGAGTGAAACTCTGGGTAAAAAACATGGTGAGAGAGTCCACGTTTGCTGCAAAACTTGTTAAAAAGTTTCCTATTTTCTTTTCTGTAGTAGAAACCAGTCTGAGTAATTAACTTTTCTTTGCTGTTGGTGTCTTTGGTGTATTACCAGCCTGACATCTGCTCTGGGCCAGAGGGATTTTGTAGGAAAAAGAGATTTCAGTGGTGGCTTCTGGAGACTCTGTGTCCCTGCTTGGCTTTGTAGAGCATCTGCCATGACTCACTCCAGGATGCCTAAACTATGGGAATAAAATAATCAATATTTTTATAACTAAACCAATGTAACTTCCTTTTTTTCTCCACATCTTTCTGTCTTCAGCTGTCCTTACTCCTTTATAATTATCAGTTAAATGTTTATAAAAGGAGACTTTTATCCTGCAACTAGAAAACAGAACTGCACAAATTTTTTTTGTTTGTTCTCTAAAAATTAAAAAGAGGCTTTTCTAATGTTTGCTTCATTGCTACTTAAAAAAAAAGAATATTTTTGAGTTATAAAAATTAAACCATAATTTCTGGGTAAAGAAAAGATGTCATTCCACTCAAAATGAATGTCATCATTTATGATGGGAGAGTGTTTGGAAAGCTTTTTCCACACGTATTTGAACAATATTTTGAGTTAGTTGTCATTTTAAATTGAAAAAAAAAAACATTCTTCCCATTTGGAAATAAATTGTTTGCACTTCTTCACGTTTAAAAAAAAAAAAAATTAAAAATAAACCAGAAACCCTGAGGAAATTTTGGGATCATAACTCTGTTTGGAATATGACATTGTCAAGCTCCAGATGTGGTATTCTGGATGTTCTGGATGCCAGGAGAAGACCAGGATGCTCATCAGGAGCCAGATTATGACCTTTTGGTGCTAATTTTACAGATGAATATTAATTTGGAATTCAGCTATCGATATCACACTGTGGAGAAGATTATTCCCAATGAGCTGAGACATTATGGTGAGGTTTGAAGGAGGATTTTGTCATTTAAAATCTATTATTTTGCCTTAATATTATTCTACAATAACAGAAACATTTTAATATGGAAATTAGGAATTAATGTAAAGATAAAGGATATTTTAAGTTTTCTGTGTTACAAAAAGACAATCTGGAAACTGTTCTGCCTTGACAGAGAACTAGAAAGTCACTTCCATTCTGTATCTTAATGAAATTGCAAAAATACCCTGTGTTTAGATTAGACTGGATCCTGCATGAGTGTATTGAAAATCTATAGAATAATTTGATAAAAAAGGAAGAATGAGTCACCTCTAGGGGGAAAAAAACCCTCATGAGCACTTTAAACAAATTGAATACTTAGAATATATGTAAAAAAAAATAGTGTTATAATTTCATTAAAATATAGTGGATTTGCTTTTAAAGGGCAAACCAATGGTGATAACAAAAATATAATGAATTTTGGCAGAAACAAAGCTCTACAGGTGCTTTCAGAATTTAAGCTATTTTTTAAAAAAATATTACTGTATTCTTATGAATACATCTACTAAAATGTCATCTCAGGAATTAATTTCTAAAATAAAATATCCTAGAGATAAATGTGTTCTTCTTTAAAAGTGAGAAGTTTTAGAAGTTGATAAAATCAACAAGTTGTTGGGTCAAGAAAATCATTGTGCAGTCAGACTTCAGAGATGTAGAGGAAGGAAATGGGAGATGTTTTAAGAAACATTTTCAGAGGGTCAGGAAATTTCCTGCACGACTGATGGTTACTGTTTTTTTGTTTTTTCAATTGACAACACTTGAATTAATTAAATTATCCAAGTCTGAAAAAATGAGAAGATGCTGGAACTGGAGCTAGATAAATTATTTTATTCACAGTGTTGGGTTTTAATGAGAGGTAAATTAATCCAGCACACCTAAAGGTGATGCAGGACCTGACAGGACAGAGGTGGATGGAGGGACCCGCCTGTGAAACAGAATCTGCTCCTTCTGGAGGTGCTCTAATCTTACATTTAAATCAGCCATGAAATATCATCCCAAGGCTGAGGTGAGCACAGGGATGAAGCATGAACTGAGATCCCAGCACACCTACAACTCAGATTTATTCTTATGCAGGTTGAGTGATCGTTCACCTACACCAATTTTATTTCTGGATGTACTCACAGCGATGTGTTTGAGCCAAAAGGCAGCGTAGGCACAAAAAAATGTGGAACAGATTTAAACAGATCACAAACAAAGTAGAAATCTCTTAGCCATTTGAAAGAAGATGTTCCCAAATACAAAAACATGGCTGTAAGGTGAAGAAGGAGCAGTTTAGGAAAGCAATTAGAAACTGAATTTGATAGTGTGATGGATTTGATGACCCAGAAGGTCCCTTTTGGTTTTGTTGCCTATGAAAATTGTCACAGATGAAGTGTAGTAACTATCTGATATCCTTTTGGAGATTGGTGATTGCATTAATAGAAATAGAAATGTTTTGTGCAATATTTGTTTCTAGAAATTTCACATCAGTGTAAATGGTGCTGGGGGGTCTTCCATGGTTGGTTTGCTACAGATATAAACCAACAAAACACATAATATAGGCAAAATCCAACACAAAATCTGGGCATCTCTGCCCCTACATTATCTGCACTGATTCATGGGGAACTGCCTGTAAACTCAGAATTATCCAGATTCAGTGTGTTTTCTTGCCTAAGGGTTACTAGTTATGGTACTTCTCAGATCAGTGGAGGTGCTAGAAATGCTTAAGGGCTTTGTTATACTGGTGTTAATTGCTAAACTGAAACCCAAATTTGAACTCTGAAGTGTTTTCCTGATGTATTGTGCCACTACAAATCTGGACAGGGAGACTGCTGTCAGCTGAAATAAATAAATGTGCAGAGGAAAAGCAAGAGGCTGGTGCAGTTACAAAGTGTGCCTCTAGTTTAAATCTCACCCTATGGCCTGCATGGGTGGCAATTGCTGTCAATTCTGAAATGCAGATGAGCATTTCCCTCCCTGCAGGTGCACAGGGAGTGGGGAATTCAGAGTACCTGTGGGTAGCTCCTGATGGCAAATATCTTGCTGCTTTGCTGTACCTCCACCTTTCTGCTAAGTCTTTTTAGGTTTTAATCACCTGTTGGCGCTTTTTAGGGGTTAGGACTATACCCATGGCTTGATTTGATAACACAGAGTGAGTGTTTCAGAATCTGGTTTTGAATGGCTTTTTCATCGTGCTCTGCTTTTCTGTTTAAGCAAGGAACTGGAATTTGATTGTTCACCTATTTTAGAAAATTTTGAAATAGTTTTACCTTACAAGAGGGTTGGAGAGAGACTTTTGGCAATGGTCAAAGGTAGTGATAGGACAAGGGAGAATGGCCTTATGCTGAAGGAGGGCAGGGTTAGGTGGGATATTAGGAAGAAATTCTTCCCTGTGAAGGTGGGCAGGCCCTGGCACAGGTGCCCAGAGAAGCTGTGGCTGCCCTGGATCCCTGGGAGTATCCAAGGCCTTGGAGCAACCTGGGATGCTGGAAGGGTGTCCCTGCCCATTGCAGGGGGTGGAATGGCGTGATTTTAAGGTCCCTTCCAGCCCAAACCATTCCATGTTCCTCTGATACTTCTGTGATATCTGCACGGAACCTGTGGCTGAGCTCACTGCTCCTTGTGTGCAGATGTAGCCCTGCCTGGGTGGACTTTACAGGGAAGCAGAGTGACATTAAACATTTAGTTTTCATAAATGTTTAAAATTCTGGCTTCCTTTGCATCTGACCACCACCAACTCAAAGGCTCCTTACTGGAGTCTTAAAATCAGAACAATGGAATGCAATAAAACAGTATAAGAAAAGCTAGAATTTAATGATAATAATAGTTTTTTAAGGTTCACTCTCACTGTTAGTCATTACTTTGTTCTGTGACATTTTTTCACATATGAATAGGATGTCTTGGAAGTTATCTGAAGTGTGTCAGATTTGGGAGACTTCAGAAACTCTTCTGTGAGAGTTATAGGTAAACTCAAATAAAACCACTAAGATGCCCAAATCTCTTCTGTGGGAGCTGTTTATACCTGAAATGGTGCAGCATCCTCATTTCAGTGGAGCTTCACTTTGGTTTCTCACTGCAGCAGGATCAGCTAAGCTGTGCATGTCTGTTTAACTCATTATTTGTATTGTTGTACAGAGTTGGCTTTACTCACACGGTGTTGGCTTTGAAAGCAAAAATCCAGCCCAGTATCACCCGAGTTCCCGTGTGTGGCTTAAGGAATTACACATTCTGCCTTTTGAGAGTGTAAAATTATAGTTGTGTAAAATCACCTAGCAGTTCTTTATCCCGAGTTGCATTTTATTACCAATTTCAGATATAGCCATGAGGTAACAGCTAAAAAGGTCACGGTGCAAATACATGTGCAGAATTTAAACGAGGACTTATTCTTTCTCCAATAAACACACACCGGATGCAAAGGAGGAATTGGAATGTTTTCAGAAGGCAGCTCGGGCCAATCCAGCTCTCATCAGGGACCATTTCAAAGATTAGTTTCTGATGTCCATACAAGCATATTGTGTGAGCCTGTTTTTAGATAATGTGCTGTTCCTGTGCTCTGCCATCCCCTCCGAAAGCGTTCCGGCTGCACAGGTCTGATTGCTGGATTTTGTAGCGTCCTGCGAGAGCTGCAAAAACCTCGGCAGCCCAAGCGGACTGGCTGCCTCTGTAAAGTGAGCCTGTAAAGCTTGATTTCCTTCTGGGAAAGAAAACATATCTGCATGTTGCCCAGATTTCCAATGACCTGCCCCAGGACTAAACAAAGATTCAGTGGAAGAGGGAAAGGGAAACGTTCCCAGCAATGAAACCTCAGGTGATCTGGTTTCTATTCTCAGCTCCGACACTCACTTTTTTTTGTCAGCCTTGATAAGTGATTTAGCTGTGCCTTTCCCCTGGTCTTCAGAACAGGGATAACAGGAGCATTGTAAAGCCAAAATCAATATTGCTGGCGAAACGCTGAGGGGTCACACTTGCACAAAGGCCCACACAAGTGTGGATGTGCTGTTTAAGACATGAAAGACTGGGCAGTTAAATCCTCCACTGGGATCTGGTGTCCTTAACCCAGATCCAGAGGGTGGGGGCAGAGAACAACCATCAGCATGTGAGATTTGCTTTAACAAAGCATGTAGAGCCCTTTTAGAGGAGTCTTAGTAGACAAGGATAGGGGAGAAGGTCTCCCCACCCTGATAGGACTCATAATCTTCCTGGCCAGTGAGTGGACATGGCAAAGGCTTTTCCCAAAGGGTCTTGGCACAATATGGTTTTCTCAATAAGTATTAACAAGAATTAGCTGGAAGAGATGTGAGAAAAATCCTACTTTTCTCCCCCTCCTCTTTTTGGGTTCGGTAGCTTGGGAATGTTTGGCTGAGTCTGCTGGTGCTGTAGAGATGTTGCAGGAAACCCTCAGAGATGCATGTTCGTAGAATTACAGAATTGTTTGAGTTGGAAAAGCCCTGTAAGATTGAGTCCAACTGTTTCCCCAGCCAATGCCACCACTGACACGTGTCCCCTAGTGCCACATCTGCATGTCTTTAAACCCCTCTAAGAATGGGAACTCCACCACTGCCCTGGGCAGCTGTGCCAGGACTTGACAACCTTTCTGGTAAAAAAAAAAATCCCTAATATCCAATCTAAACCTCTCCTGGTTGAAGCCCTTCAGTCTTGTTCTAGAGCTTGTTACTTGATGGGGGAGTTCAGCTTTTACAGCAGCTTAAATGATCCAGTGGCAACATGTTGGTCCTGGGCCTTTTCCATCAGATCCATGGACAACTAAAGGTTCCTGAAGGAATGTTTCAAAGACTGAGACTTTAGAGCAGAAAATAATGTAATTTTAATTGGAAGGGACCTGCAGTTATAAACTGGTTAAACTGCCTGACCACTTCGGGGCTGCCCAAGAGTAAAAACATATTTTTAAGTGTGTTATCCAAATGCCTCTTAAACACAGACCAGCACTGAACATCTTTAAGATCCTTCTCAAACTTTCTTTAAGTTTGACCTAGAGGTTAATTTCCAAAAGCCCAAACCTGTGGCTCTGTGGATCTCTGTTGTATAAGCTGTCTGTTCGAGTTCCTCAAAGCTGAGTGACTGCTTTATTGGGACGACGTGTCAGTCCTGATTACATTTGCATGTTGGTTTAAACATAACACTACATGCCAGAGCTTCCTAACTGGATGTGATGCAGCATCAAAGTGATGTTTCATGCTCTGGGAACTTTAAAAAGTCATTGAAGGGAGAAAAGAGAGATGCCTATGGGAGAAATGACAGAAATTTGGGCTTGATTCTCCACTTATCAAGGTAAATAGTAAAACATATGTTGACTGAGTTGGAAGCAAGATGGGCTCACAATGACTCTGACAAGGTGGGTGGTGCCTTAGGATTTGTCACTCCTAAATTTCTGAAGGACTGGGATGTCCTTCTACTGTTTTTTAGAATTGCCCGTTTCCTGTAAATACATAGTAGAATAATAACTCCTGGTGTTTTATTTATAAAAATGCTGGTGGAGGTATTTATTATAAATGAAATTAATTTTGAATTAGCCTCCTTTTCCGTTCAGGAATGATTTTTGCAAACAATGCTCTGTTCTTATTATTCACTGTATAGCATGAAAGGACACAGCTTATGTCTCCTCTATCTCCCCTTCCCACTGTTTCTTCAAATCCTTCCAAGCAAGGACAGAATGCTTGGAAGAAATTTCTCTGATATTCTTGAATCCACCTTATCTTCTCCAGATTGCTTTTCTGAAGGCCTGGAAGAGTCTGTGAAATTTGTGGAGTGGTGGTAGCACAGGCTGGGTGAAGGTCTACTGCTGCGTATATATATATTATTTCTCAAACATCTTGGATTGTTTTGCCAAAAAATGGGCACCCTACACCTCCATTCTCAATCTCTAATGTGCAATAAACCCTTCAGATTTTCTATGAGCTTTGTGAATGCAGAGCTTGTAAAACTATCCAACATTTTACATTATAGAAAACAATGGAAAATTACATGTTCCCTGTGTTAGAGTTGAGTGGACTGCAGTAGATAAGGTCTGGGGACATAGGAGAATACAAAATACCAGTATCTGATGGTGTGAAAACAGTCTAACTAAAATTTGTCAAATGCCATGACAAAATGTGGATCCAGCCAGCCAGGGCAGGCCAGCTGTGGAGAAGGAGAAGGTACAGAGAGGGAAAGACTCCAGCAGACAGTCACTTTCATTAATTGTAGGTTATTTAATTCCTGATTTTACTTTTCCTTTTTCTTTTTTAATATTTTTTTTCCAGTTTTTTCAGCATGTGTTTGTTGTATTTAATTAGTAGACACTGTTTCCAAGATTCAAGGTAAATGTTTGACTTAATAAAACCCCTATTTTTCTTCTCTACTCTGGCAAAAGTAGCACTTACTCTTTGAATTCGTGCTTGGATTCAACTATAAATAAAATTCAAGAATCAGTCTCTGCTATACCCCCCAGATTTTTTAATCAGAACAAATGCTTTCATGCTCTCTGTTGTAAATACCATGATTGGCTTTATGTTTTGCTACAGGGGCCAAATTCTGGCTCATCATTACTGTGTCCATTAGATCATAATTTTGGAAACCACATTTATTAACACTGAGAATAAGAGTCAAGCCATAGCAGCACCCCTGAAATCAGCAGTGGACTGAAAAGTTTGTGCAAAGAGGAAATTAAAGTGAAAGCTTTATATCCAGGTTTGGGTCAGAAGTTCGTGGTTGCCTCACTCTGGCAGATCAGCAGCATCCTTCAAGAATGAAAGAGATCACTGGAGTGCGAGTCGAAATCATGAGCTGTCCCGTTGGATTTCTGTGAGAGACGACTGAAGTGCTGTCAGGGACTCAGAGAGAGGATGGGGTTTGGAGAGGGAAGAAGAGAGTGGTCTAGGCTACAAGATCCCTGTGGAAAGTGTGTTTATATCAGTACAGGCTCTCCTCTGTCTTTGGGGGATTCTTGTTATCAAAGACACCGCTGGTGGTCGCGGACTTTCGGTCTACCAAGAGCTGAGGCTAATCCATAACTAATGAGAGACCAAGGAGTTGGAGATATTCCAGAAGTTGCTGCGTGTGGATGCAGGGAAACGTAGGCATGTCCTAGAGAAGGACAATGTGCCACCAAAGGGTGCCCTTGGATGGCTCATGGATCCTCATTCCCTGGAGCAACACTCACGGTAAGATCCGTGTGCTGCGTGTGCCGCTACCTGCTCCTCCACCATCTGAAACAACACAGCGTGGAATCACCAGGCTTGGAAAAAACCTCCAGGAGCACCAAGTCCAACCTTCAGCTGAACCCCCCACACCCACTAAACCACATCCCAAACTGCCACATCCACTCGTTTCCTGAACACTTCCAGGAACGGCGACTCCACCACTTCCATGGGCAGCCTGTGCCAGCACTTAACTCCTCTTTCACTGAAAAAGTTTCTTTCTCATGTCCAACCTGAGCCTCTCCTGGTGCAGCTTGAGGTCATTTCACCTCGTTCTGTCGCTGGTTGCATGGGAGGAGAGGCCAATCCCCACCTTGCCCCAACCTCCAACATCCCGCGGCGTACAATCCCACACATGGGATTTGTGTGCATGCATAAACACACACTTGATGTTTTTCTCCATTCTCATCACATGTTTCATTCAATAGACTTATTAATCAACCATAAGAAATGAGTTAAGATGTTGAAACAGTCATGGCCTTTGTTCTGTGTCAGTTTTGTTGGCTTAGCTGACATATAGCTACAAGGCATGACGGATCAAAGTAATTAAAGTTCCAATCATTTACCTTTCTATGTTCAGTGTCAAGACAGCTCGCCTTCACCCCGGGTTCAGAGCATTTTCATATTTTTTTAACATGTTAGAGCTGTGCCATTTGCCTTGCTGTACTTAAGCATTTGACAGCATTTCCATTATAAAGTTTATATACGAAGGCTTGAGATTCCCTCTGGAATCCAACTTTGCACATAAAATTGCAGACCAAAGGCAATCCAAAACCAATCTGGTAGCTTGGGGATTTTTTGTTGTTTGTTTCTTTTTTGTTTGTTTGATTTTTGTTCTTCATTGTTCATTTACTTTAAGGTAACTTATGTTTTTTGCCATCGAAGAACAAAAAAAAAATTGCCTTTTCTGTTTCACTTAGTTTCAAGGAATATTTTTGTGTTTAGGAAACTTTAATGGAACTTATTTTTGTTCCTGTCATGAAATATGGTAGGCAGTTTACTCCTCCATCATACACATTAACTGATGGTAACTAAGAAATCACACACATGTCAGATGCAAAAATAAAAATATTTCCATTTTAAAAAAGATTTTTTTTAAAGCAATTGCACCAGAAATATAGATAATGAGGAAATATGGTGCTGGACACATTCCAGTCAGACATGCCAAACAGGGATTTGACACCATGCACTGATTCCATCCCTCCACCTGTGAGAGCCATCCTTCAGGCAATTTCAGGCTTGAAATCCTTTACAGAAAGTAATAATTCTCACATTTAAAGTGTAACTTGGGCTGCAGAATCAATGTATGAGTTGTGCCTTTTCCAAAACATATATTTTTTAAGGTTAATTTTTATAGGAAGTCTCTTCAAGATTAAGTTTAAATGGTCGACAATGGATTTCTCACAACTAATTTAATGCCATCTTGCAGTCAGCACAACTGGATCAAGACCCCTCTCTTCCATCATTTGAAGCTCTGGAACATTAAACACTGTCTTGTGTTGTAGTTTGAATATGACATTACCTAAGTAGCAGTGAATATCTCTGCAACATATCTGCTCAACAAAGGGAGCTCACATTTGGATGTTGCCTGAAATGCTAATATTTTACAGAAAATTACATATAAAGCTCTTCATTAGCCAGCTATTTTTTCCTTTGTGCAACATTTTAAAAAAATTTTGATTCTAAACTCCAGTTCAGCAGCTAAACCAGTGATTTTATTTGAAGAGAAGCACTAAAAAGCTGGCTTTAAAAACATTTAACTCTGGTTTTGCATTTTAAAAGTATGCTAATATCATGAAGGAACAAACTGCTAGAATATTTTTAAGAAATCAGATTTCTTTTTCTCAAAGTTTACAGAGTAAAGTTGGGTATAAATAAGAAGAAATCAATTAATTCTTTTCAGCTAATTTGCAGATTTGAGTAAAATTGCGTGTCCCATGGGAGGTAATAGGTGTTTTTTTGCTTTGATTTAAATGCTGTCCAGATACAATCTGAATTTGGCACATCTTTGCTACATGTTCTAGTGCAGGAACTTCTCTTGTAGACCTACACAATTTCTTCCAATTTTTCTTTTACAGTGGTGTGCATTTTTTGAGTGCAGTATTATGGTGTGTATGTACATGTATTTCAAACCAGTTTGATATTTGAATGCATTATTACTGTTAGGGCAGCCTATCATTACTCAGTAAAATAGGTAGTTAATTTGGTGTAAAATAGAGGAAGTAAAACCCCCACATGAGCCCTTGATGCAGGCTTCCTACCCAGTGAGTAATAGCGGAGCAACCTGATAGCAAGATAAGTGTTTTGCATTTTAATAGCCTCTAGTAAGGACATAAATAATAAAGATACTTTTGTTGTGCACAAACAGAGCTGGGATTAAAAGTGATCTTTGTGGCCTGCTCTGATTTTCATTTCCTGTCATTGTGGAAAGTTAATCCAGATGATAACTTAGATCTTTGCTAATAGATAATTCCAGGATCACTGAGGTTGGAAAAGCCCTCCAAGACCACTGAGTCCAACCTCTGCCCCATCCTTATCTTCTCCCCAGCCCAGAGTTGTGATTGCCACGTCCAGAAATTCCCTGGGCATCCCCAACACCTGACCCACCCTTTCCATGGAGAAATCTCTCCTGATGTTCAACCTAAACCTCACCTGCTGCAGTTTGAGGCCATTTCTCTCATCCTGTCCCTGTTCCCTGGCTGTCCCCTCCTGTCAGGGAGTTGTGGAGGTCCTCCTTGAACCTCCTTTTCTCCAGCTCCTTCAGCTGCTCCTCATGGGACTGGACCCAGACCCCTCTCCACCTTCAGAAGTAGCACATTCCTCATACCACACACTGCTGATCACTGACAGCAGCCAGGCATTTTTATCCTGAAAAACATAAGTGAATGGATCAATAGGAAATATTTGGATTTATCCAAATTGCACAGCAATTGTACAACTGAGTGATGAGGCAAAAGGACCTGTGAATGTCAGACTGAAAGGGAAACTCAAGGAAATGTCAGCTCTGCTCCTGCTGTGACCCTGGCCTGCTGCCTGCCCTTGAGCAAGTTCCATCAGGAGTCAGTCTCGGTGGGATCACATGCTGCAAGACTTGGCTTCCTTGGAGAAGTGTTTTAAGATTGACAAATGAAAACCTACTACATAATGCACTATCAAATGTGATTATTATTGAGTTACCAGTTACCATTATTGAGTTATTAACTTGGCAAAAATGTGTCTAGAGCAGAGAGGGCAGCCAGATAAAAGCAAATGCTGATAAAGTTTCTGTTCTTCCCTCTCTGTAGACAGGGGATGGCGGAGGAAAGAAAATATTCATGTGTTGTCTGAGGCCAGCAGGGAAATAGAAATGCTTTCCAAAAAGAAAAAAAAAAAACAACCCAAAAAACAAATGCAAGCAAAAAATTCCTAATATTTTATATTAATCTAAGAACTCCTGAACTCCATTTAGACAGGTATATGCTTTCTTGGGACAGATGACTTAATTTAAATTAATGTTATATGATCTATAAAAATATTGTTTCAAGTCTCTTGGCGTTTCCAAATGAAAATTGAACTTTCTAAGTTCATTCTCCATAACATAATAAACCTATTTTTAGTGTCAAGAATGTCTAGGAAAGAATGTTTTATCCACCTGTAAGAAAGTTTGATATTCAAACCTTGAAGAAAACCATGCAGAATATTCTATATGGCACCAGTGAGCTCCAGTAAAATATAAACATTGCTAAGAATTATTTGGTGATTTTGAAGACAGGAAAGCTAGAAAATGAAAAGAGCAGAAGTAAATATCTGCTACTAATCATTGAGGCTGAAAAATATGTCTTCATACGTAATAAAAACTTTGTAACTGTGATATTCTTTCATTTTGGATGAAAACAATGACTAAAAGAAAGTTGATAACTTTAGATTAAGAGCATGTAGACCTGTTCCTTTTGAAAATGATGCAAAGCTGTCTTGAAAGACAGAAATGGTTTCATAAATGGTGCTGTAAGTGATGCTGTGAGTTGCTTTCTTTTTATTCCAAGCGTTGTTTGTGGCTCTAGTCTATCCTACATGAGCGAGGAGTGATTCACATATGTTGAGTGTTTTTATTAAGAATTTGTTTTGATTAGGGCTGCAGTTGGTTCCTCAAGCTGACTGCCTGCATAAAGAAACAGCATTAACTGTAGGGATCAAATTGATTAGTGAACATTCCTGTCTGGTAGCATAAGGAAAGACATCAAGGAGTGGAAAAGAAAGACGTGGATCAGCAATCAAAGAGGAGACAGCAAAAGAGAGGTCACTTAATCCACCCCTGCCTCCAGGTAAGATCAACAGTACCTGTGTCGGTCTCAGCAGATGTTTGCTTAATTCTTTTTAAATGCCTGCAGAAACAGAGATTTCTGAACTTCCTTGCAATGTTATTTCAGTGGGGAACTCTCCTCACAATCCAGAAGTTTTCCCTGATTCCTTATTTTGCCTTTCTTTTTTTTCTGCAATTTTGTTTTCTCTTATATTCCTAGGAAGTATCAAGAAGTCACTCCAGTGGCATCACAGATACCATTCATCATTTCTGAAAGTTGCTACCACATCTTCTGGGTGAAGCAGTTCCACTCCTTGCCATTCATTCCTTTTTCCACTAAGAGTGACCACAGAAGCTCTACAAAGCAACATTTCTTCCTCCTTGTAAAGATTCAGAAAGTTCAGGTTTATTCCTCATCTTATTCAGATTCTAAATGAAGCTCCAAGAGATCCCATGAAATCACATTCTCACCTTTACCCGAAGAGATTACCTATGATTGTGTACTGGTTATGGTTAATATTGGTTAATTTAAAATTAACCAAATTTGAGGATAAAACTGGTTTCAGAATCTCTGCCCAGAGAAGTTGTGGATGTCCCATCCCTGGGAGTGTCCAAGGCCAGGCTGGACAGGGCTTGGAGCAGCCTGGGACAGTGGAAAGTGTCCCTCTCCTTGGCAGGGAGTGGAATGAGATTGTCTCTTTTAACCCAAACCAGTCTGGAATTCTGTGATTCTATGAAATAGTTTCAGTGGTAGCCAGGAGTTGGGTTACAGTTCATAGATTTGTATTTTTTTCATTTATCTCTCTCTCTCCCCCTCTCTCTCTCTCTCTCTCTCTCTCTCTCTCTCTCTATATATATATATATATATATATACAACCACTATGAAGTTTAGCTAAAGGTACTTGTCAGTGACTATTTTATACAGAACTGCAGAAAATTGCAGCCAAAAATGACAGAGTGGAACACTGCACTCAACTCAGTTGCCACAAGCTGAAGTTCAGCTTCAGGAATTACCTTCATCTTACACCAATATTAGCCTATTTCATTAATTAAAGATGAAAGTCAATGTTTCTTGGCACAACTATTTTTCTACCATCTAAACAACTAACTTTGGGTACCTTTAGGCTCCTTACTTTGTTTCTCACATCCAGTTTAAAAATTAGTATGTCAAGGCAAACCATGCCATTTTCCAGGCCTCACTGTGCTTTTTTTCTTTAGTTGTACTTCAAATATTCAGCTGCACATGTGACCACATGAAAATATTAATTACTAAAAATGTCTGTACATTGCCAAAGGTGGAACTAATCCTGTGTGTCACACAATGTACAGATAATAAAGGTCATAAATTGTACTTAAAAAAAAGCAAATGTTCTTCAAGGTGAAATACTTCTGCAAACCTATAGCATGTTGTACAGACAAATGAAAGTAATTTGGAATAATTTCACCCAAACTGCTGCAAGAGATTACTAATTATCTTTAGTTTACAGGCTCCTTTATGAAGGGGACAGTCCTATCAAATTACACAAAGTTTGCTACCAGGAGATGCCAAACTTCTCCAGGATAGAAATCTCTTACTTACAGGACCTCACCCCACATAATATTTCCTAAACAATCCATAAATAATTCTCTTGTGAAGATTTATGGCCAAAATTGACCCTGGTGGGAATTTCAGCTGTAGGAAAATCTCCTGCAGGAAAAGCTGTGGTGGTTTTTGGGAGGAGAGAATATTTCATCAGGAGGGCTCAGCAGGAAAGCTGAAGGCTGTGCTCAGGTGTGGGATGACCAGGAAGAATTCAGCTGGCAGATTCCCACCACTTCAGCTCCCAAGGGATTCACTAACCCCTCCATCACCCCTGCATTCATGGGATATACGACAGCAGGAAGCAGAAATCTCAGCTGCCCCATCCTCAGACGTTCTCCTGGGACACAATAGATCTTCCTCATGGAGACAGGACCCAATTTCAGGTCATTGCACCAATCCCAAAGTTGGCTTTTATTTTTTTTTTCCCCCCCTGCATTATCAGATTTTAATTAAGGCATAAATAAGACTCTTCTCTTTTCCAGAATGGCTGGTTTTATTGGGTATTTAAAGCTTTATTTACACAGCTACATTTCTGACCTGTACCTCAGCCCTAGACCTGGAGGACAATCAAATTGATTTTCAGCTAATTGCTTCTATTTCATTTGTGGAGTTTAACTTCTGAAATGTCACAGTGTTCTGCTATTTTTCTCATTTTTTATTTATTTAGAGAATTTATGTAAAAAGTAAATTTAAAATGTAAATGTAAAAAAAGTAAAAAACCAATTCTTTATTCTTTAAAATTACTAAATTTTACCTTCAGGATTAATAAAAAAATTAAGCTTATATTCAATTTATTTGGAATTAGTCTCTTGCCATCCTTGACAGAAACTCTGATGCTTTAATAATTTTCCCCCTGAAAATACACACCTACACTTTCTCTTTCAAATGCCATTTTATTTTGGGACATAGATTCCCTTGAATGATATTATTTACTGGAATTCAATATATTCCTTAAGAAAACAAAAATAATCTGAATAATTTTCTTAGAGGAGTGATCACAGATTTCATTTTTAACAACAAAAGTACTGTTATAACTCAATTAAGAAGGGTAAATATCCATAACACCTAGTGATTTATGCTTTATATGTAGCAGATGCAATATATTGCTTTTGTCCTGCTACAGGTTAGGCCATTTCTGGTGAACTCACACTTCAGGAATTCTGAATTCAGAAAACTTTCATTTCAAGGAATGATTCCCATTCCTTCATCTCTATCAGCTTTTTGCCTGGTTTTCTTGAAATTATAAGGTAAAATATCTCTGAATTTTCTTCCTCATTAAAAAAAAATTTCTTATATTAGTATAACACATATTTATGATTTTTACATTTTCAGGGTTTTTTGAGAAAAAAAAAAAAGTTATTTTCAGTTCTTTAAAAAATAGATGGAAAACTGTATTTATTTGGTAATATTGGCCTTTCTGTTGCTGTTTTCCTTTTCCCACTACCATCCTACTTATTTCCACTTAATTTTAGTCAAGTGCATAACACAGAACAGAGGGGAGAAGAAATATTTTTGGCTGAAGATATTGGAGTAAATCACAGCTCTTGTGAGAAAATGTCATGAATATCTACGTAGAACAGACAGAACTTAGATTTTATGAGAGAGAGATAGGGAGAAAAGTGCAAGGACTCAATTTATCTGCATCAGAATGATAAAGAACTGGCTGAACCCTTCTGGTATTGAAATCTAAGCTTTTGGAGAGAGTATTTTTAATTTTTTAAGATAGTGTTTTGGTCACTAAACCATTTATTAATCTAATTTAGAAGGAGCCATTGCAGAGATAGCTTGACCTACACTGTACAGGCTATAGGGTTCCCTAAATTAATTCCCACTCAAAAAAAATTGTATATTTTTAAAAACATAATTTTAATTTGAACATGTGTTGATGGTAAACCCACAACTCTGGTAAGCTGCCACAAAAATGTTGTTCCTTTGACTTTTAAAAAAACACAAATATTTTTACCTTAGCCACATAAAGCAAATGTAATTATTTTTCTTTGTTTCCCTACATTACCCAAATATTTTCAGTCTTCTGTAACTATAATTAATTAAAAATAAAACAAATGATAGTTGTGTAAGGAGCATTCAGGGCATGCTTTCATGAGCACTGTACCAAGGGTGGTGCTTGCCAGAGTAGTTTACTAATAGTTTGCAACTTAATGCTTATGAAACTCTGTGAAGTTGGGAAATCCAGTGTAAAAACTGGTAAAGAATAATCTCCAGGAACTGGCAAATTAGGATTTGTTTGTCTCAGTCCTATCTTGGCTTCTCTTATTGCCTTTTAATGTGGGGTAGAGGCATTTTTTTTCCCCCCCAAATGGTGGGAATAGGAATATCTAGCACACATTTCCTTTAGGTGCCTGGAATATATTCATTTAAAGATTGTGCCCATTCAATCCCCCATTTCCACTTGGACAGATTGGTAACTTTTTGTGGAACTAACTCCACTTTTCCTTTTAATATTTCCCCCCAAAGGGCAGAGGATAAGGGCTGTGAGCCCTCCAGTGCTCTGCAGAGGTGGGGGCGTTTGAGCATTCTCAGGAGAGCTGGAAGGAAGCTCTGGGAGCTGAGGGAACAGAAGAGACACTATCACCATCCCAGATACCTCTCTAAGCTGGATCATTTGTCCATCACAAGACAAGCCCGACTTAGGGAGAGGATTAGTGGGGCTAATGCTGCAGACACTGCTGGCTGACACATCTCCTGTGGAATCACTGCTTTGTTTTTCCCCTCCCTGCAGCAAGGTGCTGGAGTGGTCCAGCTCTGCCCATGCTGTCCCTACAGAGCTTCCCACTGCTCTGCACCAGGTCCTACAACAACTGGACCTATCCTAAAAAAAAAACCCACAGAGAAGCAAATTCCACCCCCCTCCCTACTGTTTCAGGGTGGATAACAGTGAGTACCAGGCTGATTTCTTTAATGAATTTCCTTGGAAAAGGAGATTTGTTTCCATTGTGGTATCTCACCTGAAAGCAGGTTGCCTACTCCATTTTGCAGCTGGAATGCTCTTCTTCCTCAGGAAGAACCCTAATTTTTATGTCAGTGGCTTTTGTCTTCTTATACCCAGGCTAACCCTGGAATTCCATTCTCCTTATCAGCTTTCCAGCAGTGTGTCCACCAAACAGCAGCTCAAAATCTCCTTTTCCTCCACACCAGGCAGAAAACCCCTAGGTGTAAGAAAATCCACCTGTTTGCCTGATGTGGAGGACTTGTGCTTTCCAGAAACACCTTGAGTTAACAGCATGCTCTACATAACCACTCATCCTCATTTTTTTTGAGTGAGTCTTTGTTCCCTGAATTTGCCAAGGGCATTCTGGTGCTTCAGCTTTATCTCTGAGAGCGTGTTCTTCTGCTGGCAAGTTTGAGAAAAAAAAATAAATCCAAACCAAGCACCAACAGCCCACAAACCAAAAGCAGAAACTCCTCCAATGTGTGTGTCCCCTCAGCTGTTTTAACACAAGTGTGTGAATTACATTTTAATGTTCATTACGAGTTCTGCCAGTTCCTGGTCTGTGGTATCTTTTTAGATTAAATATTATTTGCTCATTTAATTAATATGCTGCTGCGTACTCTGAACTTTTTAACTAAAAAGCATTAGCAAATATGTTGGCTTTTCTCTGCTTCCTGGATGCTACAAATGCTCATAGTTTTCTCCTCAGATTTTTCTTGCATTTTTTTGCCTCTCTTTGAAGTGAGTGGAATGGTTTTAATGTTGACCCAAACTGAATTGGTTACAGGAGATAAGAAAAACATTTTAATATAAATAGTGCATAGACAGAGATGATAAAGACAATTTCAGGCATATAGAAAAGGCAGACAAGGAAACTGAAATCAAGCAATTTCTGCATGAGTCTGGTAGATGACTGATTTCACACGCTTTTCAGCAGAGGAATGTGGATGTTCATGAAAACTTGATCAAGAGCCATATCCAAAAGAGCATTTGCATATCTGAAATAGAGTGTACAAAGATTTTAAAGGCCTACATCCAAGATTGTCATCCAAAACTGCCTTTGTTCAGACACACTTAAGCCTGGAACTTGAGGGAAAGGGAATTCTCTGTGAGAAGCTGCTGACCTGGTCCCGGCCAGCTGTAGGGACCATGTCCCACGGGAACATCTGTGCCTGGCACTTGTCACACACAACAGCTCCTAATTGCTTCCACAAGAGAAAATCATTTGAGAAATGAGACAGTGAGTGTGCTGCACCCCACCTGAACTGCAGCCACTGCTGAGGAAGAGTGGAAATGTGGTTTTATATTAAAACTTCTATGAATTAACGCTTTAAGAGGCTGCACTCAGCAATTATTGATGAGCAGGAGCAAGGAAAGCAGGCTGCAGAAGCTGAGGGGTTTGAGTGAAACCAGCTCAAAGGAAATAAGTGCTCTGTTGTCTGAGGAAGCAGTGGAGCGAGGAGGTTGTGTTCAATAAAACATTGGGTGCTGAGGATGGGATGCACGGAATTAAAGTAGCAAAGGATTCAGATTAGATGGGAATTAACTGCTGTTAGGAGTGCAAGGTTTTAAAGTTATATATAAACTGCCTGGTCGCAACTGACAGAGTCTAGAAGTTGATTTTCAGCCTTATTAATCATCTCATTGGTGGTTTGGATGAGGACTAAGGTGGGATGGAGCTGGGATTTGTGACTGATCGTGGGTTAATGGAAACAGCAAACCGTGGTGGGTTTTTTTTTCTGGAAATTATCTAACTTTTTCCAGGTTTTTGACCTTAAGGAAGCTCACAAATCAAACAGATCCAAAGCCATCGTTCATTTGGCTTCATCCTGTGCTGGGCTGCCCCCGGATCCTACAGACCCAAAATAAAATATTCCAGTGTGCCTTTCCCCATGGAAAGAGGAATTCCATCGCTGATTTTCCACATGGCTTCTCCAGGCCATCCAGGATGCTGTTTATTTCCAGCAGATGAAGGAAGAGGGTATTTGAAGAGGTCGTGATTCCAAGCTGGTTCCCACATTCCCAGTTGTACAAATTTCCCTGCAGTCAGGAGGAATTGTTCCCTGTGAGGGTGGGCAGGCCCTGGCACAGGGTGCCCAGAGCAGCTGTGGCCACCCCTGGATCCCTGGAAGTGTCCAAGGCCAGGCTGGACATTCCCAACCCAAACCATTCCCA